>NC_092773.1:9172122-9389622 GCF_047496795.1 Chiloscyllium punctatum
ACTGATAGAAATGAGGAAGGGGCTGTTCTCTTAGATTGCTCGCTCCCCCAGTTTACCCGCCTGTTCCTACTGCACTGTCCCCGCCACCATACCAGGCTCCTGAGGGATCCTGAGAAGGACTACTCTGACCTTTGCCCTGAGGTTAGTGGACTCCAGGTTGGTCCCCAATTGTAATGTCCAATACGACAGTAACCAAATCCCCGAGCCACTGATGACAGCGATCAGGAATCAAAAATTGGAGTGTGCCCCCCTTGGAAGCCCTAAGGAATGATAATGACAATGAACCAAGCTCCGGTTCGTAAGAGTAACGAGCCCAATTCGCCCATTATATCCAAAGGATGATTCAAATGTATAATGTCACCCCCCAAGTTTTGTTTGCACTGTGCTGTATGATTTTATCGCCAGAGGAAATCACTAAACAGCAGGAACAAACGGGTGATGGTGATCAAACCCCCCCACCCCTGACCCCAGGTATGAATGGCAGGCTCTTGTTTTAACTGTGGGTAATATGGCCACTGGAGAGCAAAGTGCCTTTATCGTGACCTTGAAACTACCAGTGGGATTGAAAGTAATACAGTATGTGGATGATTTGCTTGTTCTCAGCAACAGCATGTCCAACTGAAAAACTAATACAGCAGGATTACCGAATTTCTTGCACTTCCTAGGGTAAGACAATGTTTTTCAGGATATGCGGTTGCCTCTGATTATGAGATTGTTGTGCAAGCAGCCATTGAATCTCCACTGTCAGCAGAGAAAGCCAACTTGCTTGCCCTCACTCATGCTTGCATATTAGCAAAGGGAAAATCGGCAAATATATATACTGACTCTCTTTATGCTTTTGGCATAAGCCATGATTACAGAGCCCCATGGGAACACAGGGGATTTTTAACTTCCACAAAACAGCCTATTAAGTAATGCTGTTTTTGTCCACAACCTCTTGCAATTGCCAACCAGTCTAGCAGTTATCAAATGTTTGGCTCACACTCGTGCAACGGATACAGTCTCCAAAGGCAATGAGTGGGTCGACACTGCTGCCGAGCTGTAAAGCAGGCGGCCTGATAACCTGTACTTCTGGTTCCATTGGGTTCCCAGCAAAACCCGTTTAGAAACAGTTTCAGGACAAGTATGCCAGCCTAAGGTGAGATACAGAAAATACAGGGGACACCCCTGCTGAACAGCACAAACTATAGACTCAAATGGGGTGCTCCCTCGACACTCAGACCAAGCTGTGGGTGACTTTGCTCACACCAATCTTAGCTGATTACATACATAATTGTACACACTTGGGCCAGGAGGGAATAGTTAATACTTTATTACAAATCTGATAGCACTTGGATTTCCAGAAAGAAGCTGAGAAACGAGCTAAAGCATGCCTAATGTGTAAAAAGATGAATGCTGGAAAAGGAATGCCCAGTGCTTCTGGAACTACCCCCTTGCCCAGTGGGTCTTTTGCTTGTCTACAACTCAATTTTATGGAATTACCTGCAAGACATTGTCGTAGGCATTGTTTAGTAATAGCAGATGTATTTAGTCAATGGATTGAAGCAATCCCGATGAATGATCATACTACTACAACAGAGGTAAAAATATCATTGAGGGAAATATTATTGAGGAAAATGATTCCCAGTTGTGGACTTGCAGAAATTATAAGCTCAGACAATAGACCACTCTTTGTAGCTAGAATAAATGAGGAGATATACAAAGAGTTGAGTATAAAGCAACAGTTTCCCTGTACTCACCATCCAAAAGCAGCTGGGATAGTGGAAGGAGCAAATGGCGTTTGAAAGAATAAGTTAGCCAAACTAACACAGGACACTGGACTGAACTGGCTCAAGGTCCACCTTTGGCACCATTCCATATGAGAGTTACCCCCTCAGGTAGAACAGGGTTATCCCTTGCTGAGATTATCTGTGGAAAGCCTATGCGGACCCCATGGGAACCTGGGGTAGTCCGACCACCCGTTCCTGAAAGACTGAATATGCACACTCTGAGGACAGGAAGTGGGAAAGTACTTGCATAAGTTAACCAAAACTCGGCAAAGTTTACATTTCCAAGTATATCAAGCCCATTGAGAGGGTAACGACCTGTCTGATGGGGATTACCATACTTTAGAGCTTGGAGGTTCCATTCTGATTAATAATTGGGACAAGAAAAAAGTTACAACCATAGTGGAAAGGACTGTTTCAGGTGTTGCTTACTACGCCCATAGCCATGAAAGTGTAAGGACAACCCCTCTGGACTGTAAGTGAGTCAGTGAAGAAACAGACGAGGGTTAAGAAAGAAAAATGCATTAGATACTGGTGACTTTAGGGTTTTTCCTTTGGGGACAAAAGGATTTCGGACTGCACCTCTTTGTCCCTGGGAGGGCAACTAAGATGATCTATATGTCATAATGCATTTTTGTATTTGGCTTATCTCAGTGCCCATATGATGGGAAAGGAAACAGATTGTTGGGTATGTGCTCATGTGCCACCCCACTCACAGCTGGTATTCCTTTGTGGCCAGTGTCCTTTAGCTGGCCAAATAGCTAATATGCCGGAACTCCTTCAGTGATCCTGATAACACTGAGGCCGTGCAACAATGGTGGTGAGAAGGGTAGGATATGACCCTATTCAGAGGCTGGTACCAACCAGACTATAACAGATCCAATCTACCCTCTTTTCTTGTAGTCCTTAACAATATCAGTAACAACACCATCGCTTTAGTCGAGATGGGAACTTCTCCAATGGCACTTATATGGGATCTGTTTGAACAAATCCCGAATTTGATAAAACTTGGTTATTTTTCTTTGATTGGTCTGCTGTTCTCCATAAGGCATCAGGCTCCCTCTGGAATAACCCTGCTCCCAAGTTGTGGAGGAGCAGATAGTCCAGTCGAACCTCCAAAAAATGGCACCTATTGTACTTGCAGACTCTTAGCCTATCCATGGCTTTCCTCAGACTGGAAGGGATTGTGTTATATGGGATATGTCGTGCCTTGCATTAGGATTTTAGATAAATTTCCTTCACCTCCGAAGCCCAAAAGGTACCTCCCTGAGTTCCTCACCTGGGTTGGGATGTCTTCCCCTCATGATGCAAACTATTTGCATTTCCAAGAACTGTGTAAGTGAAAGGCAGTTTTGGAAACAGTTGCCAATGACACTGCAAACGCCCTGATGGAAATCAATGCGGAACTAGTTGCAGTCAGGATGGTGACCCTTCAAAATTGCTTGGCCTTGAACTTGCCACTAGCCAAGGAGGGTGACACTTGTGCTATTATAGACAAGGAATGTCGTAGCTACATTCCTGACAAATCCACCAATATTACTGACCTCTCCAAGCACATTACCCAAGAGGTCCAGAAAATTCACAATGTCAATTATGGTCTGCATGGGACAGAGACAGGATGGTAGCTATTTGGGAGTCTCTTCGGGAATATTGAGGGCATGTTGTTACAATTCGGGATTAATATACTCACTGTGATCACCTGCATTCTCATATTTAGATGCTTATGGCCACCGATATCTGATTGCTATCGTTCCCAGCTTTAGGAGTGGCTGATCATGAAATGATCAAAAGGAGGGAACAATGAAGTATCAGACAATCAACAGTTAAAAAGTTTGATCCACTTTAAAAATAATTTCCTTTACAAAATGAATTGTGTGCCTGCGTTCATGGCAGGCTGGGGGCTGGAAGGTCTCAGTGGTTGTATGAGTGATAACGGTTGCAGGTGCTCTCGCCTCACCTTGGAGCTAGCCGTGTTTACTTTCGTCCTTGTCCTTGGATCAAGCTGTTTCGAATTATCTTCTCCCAGTCCTTGGATGGGGCTGTTTTCTTTTAATTAATCAAATACTGTTTACCGCACTGCTAATCTGCTAATGGCTTATGTGAACAGTACAAGATATAGTAACAATTAGTCAAATGAGGTTGAGAAATATGTGCATTAGTTATGCCCCTGATGGCGATAAAGAATACTACTGCCATGTTATGTTTAGAGATCTATCGAGAGTCCACCATGAGGAAGCCGGAGTGCTACTCTGGTGTCAACTTCAGATCTCCCGACTGGATGAGCTGACATAAAGTGTGTGTTGAAAATGAAACTTTTGTGTGGTCCGGAACTTTTAGTCAACACAGGAATTTTTTGACACATATCAGTACATGCAACATTTTCAGACATTCTGCAAATGATTGGCTATGTAGAAACAGGTAGGGTAGTCTGGCAATGCTGAAGTAATTACAACATAAAGCTCAGGAAAAATATCTCTTAATTAGACATGAGTGGATGTCGTCGACAAAAGCACAGTCTGAATAACACAAATTATTCCACATTATCTGGTTAACAAACTGGTTAACAAACATTCCAAGCAACAGGTATCACTCAGTTTAACTCTGAGTGCAAGGAATCACTGAAAAACTCTTTCAACATTTTTAGAGGGAGAAATACATCGGGATATTTAGAATTCTTAATATATTTTTCACGTGCACCATTAGTATTCATCTCATAACGGTGTTACTACTGGAACATAGAACAATACAGCACAGAACAGGCCCTTCGGCCCACGATGTTGTGTCGAACTTCTATGCTAGATTAAGCACCCATCCATGTACCTATCCAAATGCCACTTAAAGGTCGCCAATGATTCTGACTCTACCACTCCCACGGGCAGCGCATTCCATGCCCCCACCACTCTCTGGGTAAAGAACCCACCCCTGACATCTCCACCCTTCACCTTAAATTTATGTCCCCTTGTAACATTCTGTTGTACCCGGGGGAAATGTTTCTGACTGTCTACTCTATCTATTTCTCTGATCACCTTATAAACCTCTATCAAGTCACCCCTCATCCTTCGCCGTTCCAACGAGAAAAGGCCGAGAACTCTCAACCTATCCTCGTACGACCTATTCTCCATTCCAGGCAACATCCTGGTAAATCTTCTCTGCACCCTGTCCAAAGCTTCCACATCTTTCCTAAACTGAGGCAACCAGAACTGCACACAGTACTCCAAATGTGGCCTAACCAAAGTCCTGTACAGCTGCAACATCACTTCACGACTCTTGAATTCAATCCCTCTGCTAATGAAAGATAATACACCATAGGCCTTCTTACAAACTCTATCCACCTGAGTGGCAACTTTCAAAGATCTATGTACATAAACCCCAAGATCCCTCTGTTCCTCCACCTGACTAAGAAACCCTACCATTAACCCTGTATTCTGCATTCTTATTTGCTCTTCCAAAATGGACAACCTCACACTTGGCAGGGTTGAACTCCATCTGCCACTCCTCAGCGCAGCTCTGCATCATATCTAAGTCCCTTTGCAAACGGCAAATGCCCTCCTCACTGTCCACAACTCCACCTATCTTCGTATCATCTGCAAATGTACTGACCCACCCTTCGACTCCCTCTTCCAAGTCATTAATAAAAATTACAAACAGCAGAGGACCCAGAACTGATCCCTGCGGAACTCCACTTGTAACTGGGCTCCAGGCTGAATATTTAACATCTACCACCACTCTCGGACTTCGACCGGTTAGCCAGTTTTCTATCCAATTGGCCAAATTTCCCTCTATTCCATGCCTCCTGACTTTCCGAATAAGCCTACAATGGGGAACCTTATCAAATGCCTTACTAAAATCCATGTACACTACATCCACTGCTCTACCCTCATCCACATGCTTGGTCACCTCCTCGAAGAATTCAATAAGACTTGTAAGGCAAGACCTACCCCTCACAAATCCGTGCTGGCTGTCCCTAATCAAGCAGTGTCTTTCCAGATACTCGTAAATCCTATCCCTCAGTACCCTTTCCATTACTTTGCCTACCACAGAAGTAAGACTAACTGGTCTGTAATTCCCGGGGTTATCCCTATTCCCTTTTTTGAACAGGGGGACAACATTCACTACTCTCCAGTCCCCTGGTACCACCCCCGTTGACAGTGAAGACGAGAAGATCACTGCCAACGGGACTGCAATTTCCTCTCTTGCTTCCCACATAATCCTAGGATATATCCCGTCAGGCCCGGGGGACTTGTCTATCCTCAAGTTGTTCAAAATGTCCAGCACATCTTCCTTCCTAACAAGTATCTCTTCTAGCTTACCAGTCCGTTTCACACTCTCCTCTGCAACAATACGGTCCCTCTCGTTCGTAAACACTGAAGAGAAGTACTTGTTCAAGACCGCTCCTATCTCTTCCGACTCAATACACAATCTCCCACTACTGTCCTTGATCGGAACTACCCTCGTTCTCGTCATTCTCAGGTTTCTCACATACGCATAAAATGCCTTGGGGTTATCCTTGATCCTATCCGCCAAGGATTTTTCATGCCCTCTCTTAGCTCTCCTAATCCCTTTCTTCAGGTCCCTTCTGGCTATCCTGTATCCCTCCACTGCTCTGTCTGAGCCCTGTTTCCTCAACCTTATGTAAGCCTCCTTCTTCCTCTTTACTAGACATTCAACCTCCCTCGTCAACCAAGGCTCCCTCACACGACCATTTCTTTCCTGCCTGATAGGTACATACATATCAAGGACACATCGTATCTGCCCCTTGAAAATGTTCCACATTTCCACCACATCCTTCCCTGACAGCCTATGCTCCTCAAATTGTGTCTTACAGCATCATAATTTCCCTTCCCCCAATTGTAAAATCTACCTTGTTGTGCGCACCTATCTCTCTCCATAACCAAGGTGAAAGTCACAGAATTGTGGTCACCATCACCAAAATGTTCACCCACTAACAAGCCCATCACTTGTCCCGGTTCATTACCGAGTACCAAATCCAATATGGCCTCCCCTCTGGTTGGACAATCTACATACTGAGTTAGAAAAGCTTCCTGGACACACTGCACAAACACCGCCCCATCCAATCTACTTGATCTAAAGAGCTTCCAATCAATATTTGGGAAGTTGAAGTCGCCCATGACTACGACCCTGTGGCTTCTGCACCTTTCCAAAATCTGTTTCCCAATCTGTTTCTCCACATCTCTGCTGCTATTGGGGGGCCTATAGTAAACACCCAACAAGGTGACTGCACCTTTCCTATTTCTGACTTCAGCCCATACTACCTCCAAAGGCAGATCCCCCTCAAACTTCCTTTCTGCAGCCGTTTTCCCGTTTCTAATTAGCGATGCCACCCCCCTCCTTTTTTACCACCCTCCCTAATCTTACTGAAACATCTGTAACCAGGAACCTCCAACAGCCATTCCTGTCCCTCATCTATCCACGTTTCCGTGATAGCCACAACATCGTAGATCCACGCCTTAAGTTCACCCACCTTATTTCTGATACTCCATGCTTACATGAAGTCACTTGGCCACACATTTAACCTTCTGGCTGACCCACCTTCTGGCTTGTTTATTTTCAGCAAAGAATTCTAACAGAAAAGAATGTTCACAATATATTGTGGAGAGGTTTTCAGCTACTGACGACAATGTTTGCAGTCGAAGTTTGACTGCTTGATTCATAAACATCAAAGCAAATTATCAGTTGCTATATTTTGATGTTAGCCTGAATTCTTGCAGATTTCTGACAAAGTCTGCCACCTTAGGAAGCTCCGTGAAATGCAGTGAGGCACCATCCTCTCATGATTGCTAAAATTATCTCACAAACATTTGAAGACGGAGTGAAGCACTTGTGTTATTTATACAAATACTCCTTCACCAATTCTGAAAAAAATTTCTGATATGGATTCAAAGGGAGCAATCTGCAGTTAGAATAAAGCACGAATGCTGTTTTTGAAACAGTCGGGAATGCTCTGGAGAGTATCACAGTATGTTTTCATATAATGTTGAAGTGTATATCGTACAAAGTGTGCTTGAAAACTCAGTAAATGAAATACATATCGATTTGACCTAAAAAGTAATCTGTTTTACTGACTGCCACCAACACTTGCAATAAAGAAAAATCATGTAACACAGTTTTTCAGATAATATGACCATACATCACAGACACTTACGAAAGTACTCGAGTGATCTATCATTTGATACTGCAACTGCTTAGGTGCAAAATTTTATAAATTTACTTCAACTGTAACTTTTCAGCAATATTCTTTTTCTTTAGCTGAGCAATATTCATAAATCAAGCAAACAAACTGACCACACACACAGGGTCTCTCAGCCTAACCATCATCTCAAAAGGTGGAATTCCATCTGCTAGATTCTCTAAGCTGATTGCTTAAATGAGCACAATCTTGCCTAAAGCTTGGAGATCGACTAAAACGATTTAACACTGAATTAGCGTCAGCTGGTGTGCAGAAAGCAATACTTAAATCACAATCAATTCATCACAACCTTTTACAAGGAGGAGGAATGGTGAATGGAAACCGGAAGTTGGAACCGTAAATCTGTCAGCTGTGTGCACGAAATACCATAGCATTATTTGTCAGCAATCAAAAACAAAACTTTGAAAATTCACTTTAATGAAAACAATCTCAGTCTATCCAGTCTGTCTGTTCATAACTAAAACACTCCAGATAAGGCAACATCCTGGTGAATCTCCTCTTTAAACCTCCAGTGCAATCACTACCCTCCTATAATGGGCACTGCACACAGTATTGAAAACTGTGGCACTGGAAAAGCATAGCAGGCCAGGCAGTATCCGAGGAGCAGGAGAATCCACGTTTTCATCAGGAATGAAAGGCTGATGCCTGAAACGTTGATGCTCCAGCTCCTAGGATGTTGCCTGATCCACTGTGCTTTTCCAGTGCCATACTTTTCAATTCTGATCTCCAGCATGTGCAGTCCTCACTTTCTCGTAGTTGCTGCACACAGTATAGAAGCTGTAGCCTAACAAACACTTTACGCAGTTCCAACATACCTTTCCTGTTCTTAACATCTATGTCTCAGCTAATAAAAGCAAGCACCTCACATGCCTTCTTAACCTTAACTGGGGAAACCCTCTGCAGTTATCACAGATGGACATGTCATTCTTCTTTCAAGATGACAACATCACCAAAATATTGTAATGACATTGAAGACATTTCCTGTACCTTTAAGAGAGAAAGAATGCTGTTCTGAACTGAGAGCTTACAAACATATGTGTATGTGACTAAATGGCAGTCCCAGAGGGAACTAGAAAGTTGAAAATATGTAACATTTGGCTGTGAAATGGATATATGAGTTTTGGTTGCTATTTTGACAACAATTCGAATTTAACCAGTTTAAGTTATGCCCCAGGATATTAAAACCCAATTTATTGTTTTGCCAACATCCAACCAATGAGACGATCCAATGTTGGGGGTATAAGAATGAGGACATTTTGAAAATTGATCAGAGAGCAACTGATCAGAGAGAAATCCCTGGAGAGCTAAATGCCATCTTAACATCTTGCTCTCAGAGAAACTAAAGAATACTCTCTATCACAGGTACTTTTTAATGTGAAACATACTTGCAGTAAAAAGAAAGAAGATAACCCAGGGAGATCCGCAGCCAGAAGACTGAAGACACAGAACAAGTTAGAGACTGCGTGGTTTTGAAATTAAGTTGACATAGTTTTATTAAGTTGCAGAGAGGGGGGCTTAGAGTAGTGAATCATTGTTGTTTAGCATTCACTTTTAGAGTTGGAAAATAAATGCATTCTATTTTCTTAAAATAATGGAATTTGGGAGTTCTCTGTCATTCAGATTTTAAGAGATTATGAGGCGAGGCGAGCTTTTCTGGGTGTTTGGTTTAATTAACAAAGGGGTTTACCTCAGTGTCGTAACAATACCTTGGCACAGTCTCCACCTTCAAGATACAGTGTTTCTCCATCACATTTTAGTGTTTCAGCTTCATCTACTACTGAATCCTCACTGTTCTTTCCATGTCAAATCACCCTTTTCACCTCACAGCAGTTTGGAGTTGCACCAAGATGGCAGACAACATTCTACAGGATCAAGTCAAAGCAAACACATTGAAGGCAGAGTTTCTGTTAAGGAGATCTTACATGTGCTCATTCCAGTAGGTGCTCATTCCCTCTTTGTCCTTTATGGGCACCTCTCCATTCTTGGTCAACAGTCGATTGTGTCCTTGAGTGCAAAAACTTGTAGGTGGTCTTAAACATGTGAGAAAAAAAATTCACACCTTGAAGTACTTGCACATCTGCTGTCAACAAAGACTAACAGAAGGTCCAAAGATTAGTTGCCTTCATACAGTACAGGCAGGCACATAAAATAATTGAAGTTTACAAATTCTATTCAAATGCTAACATTTCAATGATTCTAACACCAAATATGCAAAACGTCCGACCATAAGGGGCATGACATAATATGATTGCTGGTAACATTTTCTACTTTTGTAAATCTTTCACCTATTTGATTTCTATTTGATCATCAGCACATCAACCATCACTGAATCTCCACAGCTTATTACGACGGAGATCCTGTCTCATCAAAATTGAGCCATTCTCCCATCCCAACATGGCTTCATCTCTTCATCTCAACTCAGCGTTTCTCTGGAACCCCATATGCTTTCACACCTTTTCTTTCTTGCCTCTCAGTTTTACTTCCTCTATTTCTTTGGTTTGGTATGGTCCCAATGCCAACCAACTCCTCACTCACAATCAAGGTAACCACCAAAAAGATCTTGCCATTGGATACTGTCAACATCCAAGAAATTCTGCGCTGCAGAAAAAACAATGAAGCAGAGGTACAGGATAATTCAAATTGCCAAAATTCAGACACACAGTCTTTCAGATACAAATGATAGCTCCTTTCCAGCGTAATCCTGCGTTCTAAGAAAATTGTGTAATAGTAGCACCATTTAAACCAATGGGATCGGAATTTTCGCCAATGCAGGTAAGGAAAGTTCACATTCTATAAATAATGAATTCTTCAATCACATTATTGCCAATTCACGTCAAAGAAATGTGTGTTATGGTAAAACAGACCTTGGTAATCAGCAGGTTAGATAGGGTGGACAGGGAGAGCCTTTTTCCAAGTATGGGGACGGCAAACACGAAGGGACACAGGGAGGAGATAGGTAAAAGACAGATATCAGAGGTAGTTTCTTTACTCAGAGAGTACTAAGGGTATGGAATGTTTTGCCTGCAACGGTCGTAGATTTGCCAAGTTTAAGTGCCTTTCAGTAGTCATTGGACAGTCATTGGGATGGGCTTCAGATTAGTATGACAGGGCAGCGCAGCATCAAGGGCCAAAAGGGGCTGTACTGCGCTGTAATGTTCTATGTTCTATGTAAAGTAAGGACTGATGAATCGCTTATGCCCGAAATACCGATTCTCCCACTCCTCGGATGCTGCCTGATCTGCTGTGCTTTTCCAACACCACACTCTCAACTGTGGTGTCATGATGGTTTGATGCTGATCATTTCATATTTATTTTTTTTATTTCATTTGGAGGATGAACATGGTACTGGCAATGCAAGCACTTGTTGCTCATTCTCAATTTCCGTCAACAAGGTTCACTTCAGTTTCTGGTCAACAGTAAACTCCAGAATGTCGATGGATGCAGCCATAGGAATGCTGTTGATCGCCAGGGTGAGATGGTTAGATAATGAATTGGACACGGTCTTTGCCTGACACTTGTATGGCAGACATGTTATTCTACACCTAGCAAGCGTTAAGATTGTCCAGGTCTTGCTACAGGCCAGCACAGACTGGTTCCATATCTGAGGATACAGAACACAACACAACCATCAGTGAACATCCTTATTTCTGACTTTATGATGGAGACCTGGTCATTGACAGTCACCTTTGAATGTCAAATCTCATAGAGTACCCCAAGGAGTTAATATTGCACTGTTCTGGAATGAAGATGATTTTTAAACATTTACTCTTTCATGGATGTGGACGTTGTCAAGGCCGGCATTTGGTGACCATCCACAACTCCTTTGAAGAGAGTGGCATACTCAATCATTTCAAACATCAGTAAAGAGTGGACCACATTATTGGGATTCTCCAGTCCGAAGTCGGCCAGATTAGGTAAGGGCAGCAAATTGATTTCCATAAATGACATGAGTGAACCAGGAGGGTTATTAAGAAAAATCAGTGATAGTTTCATAATCATCATTGCAGAGATTATCTTTCAATTCCATTTCTTATTTATTGAATTTAAGTACCACCAACTGCCCTTGTGAGAATTAAACCTGTTTCTTCAGAGTAGTAACCTGGGTCTCTGAATTACTGATGATATTACTGTGATACCAGCATTTCCCCAAAACAATCTTCAAGAACCATGACTATCTTCTTTTGTATAAAGTATACCTTCCAATAATGAGGAAATTCTCACACTGTGTCCCCATGATCAACACCTCAATTCCCAATAACTTAAATCTTAAAAGAGCTAATTGATGCCAAAATCAATCAAATGTTGTTGCCTTGCCGTCAAGGACAGGAATTCATCAGCTCTGCAATGCATTTTTATCCATGTTTGGACCAAGTCTACTGGAAAACAATAATTAATTCACAAATTGGTGTGAGTACTTCTGACATTTTGTTGAGATGTGTTGATAATAGACAATAGACAATAGGTGCAGGAGTAGGCCATTCTGCCCTTCGAGCCAGCACCATTCATTGTGATCATGGCTGATCATCCTCAATCAGTATCCTGTTCCTGCCTTATCCCCATAAACCTAGATTCTACTATCCTTAAGAGCTCTATCCAATTCTTTCTTGAAAGTATCCAGAGACTTGGCCTCCACAGCCTTCTGGAGCAGAGCATTCCATACACCCACCACTCTCTGGGTGAAGAAGTTTCTCCTCAACTCAGATTCTTCCTATTGGTTAGCTGCAATTATCACATCCATCTTTCACTGCACAGTGCAAGGATGAGGGAACATGGAAGAAAGTTCATCAGTATTCTTTATCATGTAATGTCACTCTCACTGTTCCACTTCCGTTAATTGACTTGTGTTTTCAAGCTAACAACGAAAATGATTGGCAGGCTGAATATCTGGATCAACAAAGACAAGCCCTGTCTCGTGAACAGATGTGACTTACACCAGATAATACCAATGGAAAGACCTCAAATAATCCTTGCAATTTGGGCCTGTTCTTTGCTTATGTCCATGACTGATACAAGGAAATTAATCATGAGAAACCATCCTCACTATTTGAACTTCGATTTTTAAAAAAAGGACTGGTACTAATGATTACCTTACAAAGAATGCATCATCATAAAGTTGACAATGACTTGAATGTTCAATATGGTTTTGATAACTGACCTAATGGACATTGATGAAATAGATAGAAGAAACAGAATTCCATTAAATGGAGGATGTGACTGTTGGCAGACGGCCAGATTTCTAAAATCAATACATTCAAAAACAACAAAGCCACTCGGCCCCTTCAGCCTGTTTTTCAATTCAATCGTGACTGATATGATGAATCTACAGTCCACTCACCCTTAAAAATGTTTCACCCACTCAGTTATCAAGAATTGATCTACCTATCTTCAAAAATGTTCAAAGATTCTTCTTTCACTGCCTTCTGCGGAATAGTTACAAAGGCTAACAGCCCTCAAACATAACAAATTCTCCTTATCTCTGTCTCAACCAACAATCAGTCAACTCCAGAAGAAGCAATGGCCTGGTGGTATAAGTACTCGACTCCTAATCCAGAGACCTATAATCTGAGGTCAAATCCTGCCACAGCAGGTTTTTATTAAATTCACTCGTGAGTTGTAGGCATTCCTGGCTGGCTAACATTTGTTGCAAATCCCTTGCTGCCCTTGAGGAGGTGATAATGAGCTGTCTTCGTAAACCTCTGCAGTCCATGCACTGTAGGTTGACCCATAATGCCCTGTTAGGGAATACCAGGACTTTGACCCATCAATACTGAAGGAATGGTAATATATTTCCAAGTCTGGATTGTGAATGGTATTTTTTAGATTAGATTAGATTACTTTACAGTGTGGAAACAGGCCCTTCGGCCCAACAAGTCCATACCGATCCGCCGAAGCGCATATCACCCATAACCCTACATTTACCCCTTACCTAACACTACGGACAATTTAGCATGGCCAATTCACCTGACCTGAACATCTTTGGACTGTGGGAGGAAACCGAAGCATCCGGAGGAAACCCCACGCAGACACAGGGATAATGTGCAAACTCCACAGAGTCAGTCGCCTGAGGCGGGAATTGAACCCAGGTCTCTGGCGCTGTGAGGCAGCAGTGCTAACCACTGTGCCACCGTGCCGCCCCACCATATTCCCACATATCTGCTGTCCCTGTTCTTCTGGATAGAAGGGGGTTTGGAAGGTCCTATCTTAGGATCTTTGGCAAATTTCTGCAATTCAACTTGTACTTATTACACACAATGGATACTGAGCATTGGTGATAGAAAGAATGAATGCTTGTAGATGCAGTGCCAATCAAGTGGGCTTTGTTCTGGTTGTTATTGGAGCTGCATCCATTCAGGCAAGTGGGGAGTATTTCTGACTTGTGCCTTGTGAATAGGCTTTAGCAAGTTATCTGCTGAAGTTTTACAGCCTCGGACCTCCTCTTGTAACCACTGTCTTGATATGGTGAGTCCACTTGAATTTCTGGTCAATGGTCATATCTCAGATTTTGAGATGGGGGATTCAGTGACACTAATGCCACTGAATGACACAGAACATAGATTATCTCCTATTCCAGTTGGTCACTGCATGAACATCACTCACCATTGTGCAGCCCAAGTCCTTGTTGCATTTAAACGTGGACTGCTCCAGTAACTCAGGAGTCTTAAATGGTGCTGAATATTTTGTGATGATGGAATGTGAATCCAATGAAAGTCTGAAAATAAGAGTCCCATGATGACCATGAAAGCACTTCAATTACCATGAAAAACACATCGTGTTCTGAAAATGTTCTTATCTGGTTTGGCCAACTCAAGACCTACAGTAATATCAAAATTTAACTGCCCTCATGACAATTCGGGATGAGTAATAAATGCTGGCCCAACCTGTGAATAAATAAAAATAAAGTTAAATAAAATAGCCCAGAGCTTCAAACACTCTCATTCCAACTCCATCACATATGGCGACCCACAGGAAGAGAAACCCAACATTCTGCAGCACGGGGATATTGAGTGTTCTACTCATTCTAGATTCTCAGAGAAAAAAGATCAAGACTCCCCAGGACCTTTTATGATTCAATCAACTCACTTCTTACTCTTCAAAACTCTACGAGATACAAGCCTCGTCCATACAACCTTTTCTCCACAGACAACCCACCCATTCCAATCATTATACAGTAAACGTCCTCTGAAATACATCAAGTAGTACATTAAGCCTTAAGACCACTTGTATTCACAGTACTCCAGATGTGGACTTGCTGGGCGTACTATAATTCAAGCATAATATACTGACTTTTCTATTCAACTCCTTTTTGCAATAAATGATGACATTCCATGACCTTTCCTTGCAACTTGTTTCAATGGCATACTAATTTCTTACAATTCATGCACTCAAGCACCTCAGAGCTCTATGAGGTCTGGAATAAATCCAGAATAATTGGGAACTCACCATTATAACATTGGACAGCTCTGTTATGCTGCTGGCACTGTTAAGTAACAAAGGTACTGAATATTTGGCCACCTCAATGAAATATATCAGTTTAACATGATTTTTCCTGTGCTAGAGAAAATATGAAGGAAAATCATTGTCCCATGATTCATGCAGGAAAGTGTAATTTTGGTCGGACATTTGGTGAGAAAATCATTAGTCTTTACTAGTAAATCTCTGCACAATTCAACAGTTTATCAACATTAAATGTTCAACCTCACACAAAGAATAACCTCCTTGGCGACGTCCTGGAAAACACATGGACATGTTGGCTCCATAGGCAAATAGCACATTTTCACAATAAAAAGTACATCTGTTGCCCAACGTTCTCACTCAGCTAACTTACCTCTTTGTGCAGCAGTTTTCCATCAACCAAGTTCAGCTACTTTGATGACACAAGTTCAGGGAAATGAACGAAAATAAATTGGAAGAAGTGAGAAAATATATTTTGTTATTCCCCAGCATACCCCCAGCTGAATTAACATCAATTTACATTTTTCGAGCGCCACGGATACTTCAGTTTTGTGTTTTCCTAAAACAACTAACTTCCAAGCTTGAGCATTCGTACCTGATGAAACAAATTGTACATAAAGCCAGAGCACTGGTCACATAAAGCAAAAAAGATGCTTTGTCCCAACATTTGAGGAGATGACAAAGATTCTAAAATACAACTAAAAATGGTTACTTGGCAATCTTTCAATTTAGTCAAAAAAAACACTTGCCCAAAGAGTTCAACACATTTTTTGACAACATGTTTAGGCAGTCTCTGCTTTGAGCACAATCTGGAAATTGCTCCAACAATGTGCTCAAAATTACATTCCTGGGTTCAATTTTGTCAGAAATTTAAATACATGTGCATAGCCACAATTTTGCAATCTTTCATGAACTCACAATCCAGGATGAGAATGGATTGTTTCTTTCCCTGTTCATTATTTGGTATTTATTGATAAATTTAAGAGCAGCAACGTGATACAGCTTTATTCACGCAACTGCAAATAACTAAACACTGCATTAAATTGTACAATTCTCTGTACTTTATTGATTGAAGTGTTGCAGATTTGTCACAACCAAACACTTTTATGTCCAGGTACTTATTGCAGTTGCCTCATATGATGAAACTGAAGACTAGACAAAATATTTACAAAGTATTCTTGTCCAGGCTTCCCATGAGCATTAAAATCACGATTTTCTCTCAAAAACATATTCGCCAGGATATCTCCCTTCACAAAACATTGTTTGCCTTCCCCACAACAGGATTTCTCAGCAAAACTGGAAAACTGAACAAAACTGAAATAAGCAAATATGGCGACATGTACTTCAAATACAAAACAACCCTGTTCTGTTAACTTCTTCAACAAATCCTTCATCCTTATTAAATAAAGTAGCAATTATGACATGACTCATATTTGACTGCGTGATTTTGTGTTATCTGAGATCCGTTAGCAGTGGTATCAAACTGCCACAACAGGAAATATGCTTATTTTTATTGGCCATCAAAATGTTATTATGCAACCATTAAGAAATGGAATGAAGTTGCAAGTAAAATCATTAAGTGTAAAAATTGATTCTGGTAACTAAACAGAGGCACTCCATCCAGTTCATGCAACTTTCTTCACAAACAACGTTTGCCTTCACATATCAGTTCAATAATCTTCTTCAAGGACAGATGAACAGACAGAGAACAATACAAACCAGCAAAACAGCAAAGATTTAATTAAAACCTATCTGTGATTCCACATTCAGTGTTAAACATTGCACTTCTGAAGCATTCAACACAAAATGCTGAATAAGGAGTTAAAATATATCCCATAAAACAGTCATTTAAAAATGCCAGAACACAACTGCAGGGGTCCAAAAACAATTTCATTTGGAGCTTCAGTCTAAAATGTGTTTGTTATTAACAGAATAATGGATTATTACAAATGATTGTAACACATTAATTTAATTACTATATTCAGATGGTATCACAAATTTTCAGAATCAAACTTACACAGTAATTTGAATCAGAGTTTAAAGTTCTAAAAATCACTACCTGATTTACATGATAATTCATAAGACAAGCAATGTCACGACCTTTTTTTTCCCTGCAGCTGACTTGGAAGTGCTCTAAGCCTTATATTTTTAATTTCCATGATACACGATTGCCATATTCTTCTGACATGTTTTTTGAATAACAACCTGCAAGTGATTAGTGAAGAAAATCTACGTTCAGCACACTCCAGAGAACCCATGGCAAGGTGTGAATTACATAGAAATCACGTCACTGTTCACAGGAACCCTGAGTGAAACTCAATTGTTCTATTGCCATCTACTGTTACATTATTTCCCCTGTAATCTCACTCTCTGGTCCATTTACCATCAAATCATTACTTAATTGCTTAAAAATATCAAGGGGAAGAAAATAGGCTTAAGCAGCTATTAAATCTAATCTGGTCCATGCATATCACTTGAGGGTTAACAGAACATAAATTCTAGCTGATCATTGTTAGTGTTCTAGAACACAAATAATTAAGTACATGCTTCAGCCTGTCCACTTTCTTTGAATTGACTTACCATTGATATTGATCATATCATGACAATTAGGTGATTCCCAAACCCCAGGGGACAGCTTTAAATGGATAAATCCAGAAGAAAAGATCAGCTACAATATCGAGTTCAGAGATGTGTTCATATTCTTACAAATCCTTACAAGTGTAGGTTCAAAGTTGTGCTCATCCTTCAATTGCACGGAATGAATCTTAAGTCAACTCTGTAACTCGAGGACCATTTCAATGCAGCAAGAAACCTCAGTTTGAGCCTGGAATTCAGTTCAACACTCAATCCAAGACAAGATTTGCAGCTTTCACCCAACACTGGTTCAGTCCAAACTTGCCATCACCTCCAGCCTTAATTCTGAGACCAAATTCTTCAGCCTCATAACCTCATGCTCTTAACTCCCGAGTACCAAGCTGCATATCACATCCCAGCAAGATTGCAACCAACTGTGATTGCCCTCTGTGCGTAGCCTCTGACCCGGATTGATTCTTGCATCAAACCTTGCTCAAATTTCAGCTCAATCCACGACTTTTAACTCGGAGATGTATCATCAATATGGTTGAAGAGAGTTATGGAGAGACATTTAGTCCTACAACACGGAGACAGGCCTTTTGACCCAAATTGGTCCATGCCAACCAAAACGCCCACCCACGCTAACCCCATTCCCCTGCACTTGGCCCATGTCCTTCTAATCCTTTCTTGTCCATGTATTTGTCCAAACGCCTTATAAATGTTAATGTTGTTAATGTTAATGTACCCACCTCAGCCACTTCTACTGGCAGTTCATTCCATTTGCATATCACCCTCTGTAAAAAAGTTGCCCCTCAGGTCCCCTTTTATTCTTTTCCCTCTACTCCCAAAAGTAGACCACTAAGGATAACTGTCAGCAAATTCAATCCTGAAACGTGGCACTGGGCCTGAAATTCAATTATATGCTATTTGTAATTGGTTTCATACAGTATGAATTAAATTTTATCCAAAATGGAAGGAATGAAATACAGTTGTCACAACACATATTTCACATGTCACTGCAGGTAGACAAAGAGAAACCAATTCCTGCACACTCTAAAGACAATTGCACCACTCTGTGGTACAATATAGAGCTTACTGTAAATTAGAATCTGTGTCATTGAACTGTAATAACTCCCTATTCTAAAGGGTTATCTATTCGAAGTACAGCAAACTTTAGTGTTATTCTACAATTCCTGCTATTCATTTTCCACTTTTCTCTTCTCACCTGAAAAAATGTTAGAGATAGGTCATTAACAGGATAGCCCTTGAAAACATAAAACCATAAGACACAGGAGCAGAAATCAGACCATTCAGCACATCAAGTCTGCTCTGCCATTCAATCACGGCTGAAAAGCTTCTATGGCAGTGAATTCCATCGATTCACCACTCTCTGGCTGAAGATGTTTCTCCTCATCTCCAGGCTAAAAGGTCTTCCTTCACTCTAAGGATGTGCCCTTGAGTCCTAATCTCTCCTATCAATGGAAACATCTTCATAACATCCACTCTGTCCAGGCAATTCAGTATTCTGTAAGTTTCAATTCGATCCCCCCTCATCCTTCTGAACTTCATCGAGTATAGTCCCCAGGTCCTCACATGTTAAGCTTTTCATGCCTGGGTCCATTCTCGTGAACATCCTCCAAACCCGTTCGAGGGCCAGTACATCCTTCCTGAGATAGGGGCCCAAAACTGCGCACAATTCTCCAAATCTGGTTTGACCAGAGACTTTTAAAGCTTCAGAGATACATTCCTGCTTTCATATTGAAGTCCTCTCAAAATAAATGCCAACATTGCATTTGCCTTCCTAACTATTGACTCAACATGCAAATTTATCTTGTGAGAATCCAAGACTAGAATTCCCAAGTCTCGACACTTCAGAATTTTCACCCCATTTAGAAAATAGTCCATGCTTCTATTCTTCGAAGTGCATGACCTCACTTTCCCAAGATGTACTCCGTCTACCAGTTCTTTGCCCACTCTCTTAACCTGTACAAATCCTTCTGCAGCCTCCCATCCTCCTCAATTCTACCTGCCCCTCTATCTATCTTTGTATCATCTGCAAACTCAGCCAGATTGCCCTCAGTTCCTTCACATAGATTATTAATTTATAAAGTGAAAAGGTGTGGTCCCAATACTGACCCTTGCGGAACACCACTGGTCACTGACTGCCATCCTGAGAAAGACCCTTGTGTCCCCACTCACTGCTTTCTGAGAGACAGCCAATCTTCTACGCATGCTTGCACCTTCTCTTCGACTATCTACTTTAGAACTGTGCAGTGTTGTCCATCTGGTCGAGGTTATTTATCCATCTTCAGGCCATTCAGTTTTTCTAACACCTTCTCCTTGGCGATTGCGACCATACTCAGCTCTGCTCCCTCACTGTCCTGAATTTTTAGGATATTACTCATGTCTTCCACCATGAAGACTGGCGTGAAGTAATTATTCAGTTAATCCACCAATTCTTTGTTCCTCAATACTATCTCTCCAACGGCCCAATGTCCACTTTTGCCTTTTATATATCCATAAAGAGACTCTTACAGTCTTCCTTTATATTACTGACTAGTGTACCCTCATATTTAATCTTCGCCCTCCTTATTTCATTTTTTATTGCCCTCTGTTGGTCTTTATAAGCTTCCCAATCCTCTAGTTTCCCACTGCTCTTCGCCACGTTATATGCTTTCTCTTTTGCTTTTTTGCAATCCCCGTCAGCCATAGTTGCTTCATCCTCCCTGTACCATGCTTCTTTCTCCTAGGGATGAATTTTTGCTGTGTCTCCTGATGTAATCCCAGAAACTCCTGCCATTACTGTTCCACTATCTTTCTTGCTGGGCTCCTCTCAGTCAATTCTGCCCAGCTCCTCCCTTATGCCTCATTTATTCAATTCTAATAGTGTTACCTCGAATTCCTTCTGATGCCTCTCATATTGCTGTAGCTATTTGTACCAAAAGTCATAACAGCACTACAAGTCATGTTTATGTGATACCTTGTTAGCTTGAACAAATTTTACACGTGGTTCTCCCCATTCTTTACTCAGCAGTCTTCGAAACTGACGGCATCTTGGGATGACAGTGCAGGCTGCATTTCCCAAATCTGGATAAATCACAATGAGCTCCCCTCTAAAAATAAACAAAATATTTTAATTATCACCAGCAGAAGGGAAAGTGCAGAATTTTAAAATTCTCAAAAGGTTTTATTTCAAATGATGAAAAAATCCCAACTTCTATTTTTATAAACTCTCCTGTCTCAGAGATTCTCCCATATCTGAGGAAGGGTCACTGGACCTGTAAGGTTCATTCTGATTTCCCTCCACAGATAATGCCAGACCTGCTGACCTGTCACAGCAATTTCTGTTTTTGCATGTGATAACTTTGTTCATTATAACTACCAGTGGAAATGGGTTCCTACCTCTAGGCCAGTAGGGCCAGGTTCATGATCTATCTGCCCCAGAGGTTTGCCATAACAGTACCAAACTAAATGTGGAACACTAGGAACAACACAAATCGAATTTGGTCTTCAGCAAGTGAAAATGTAAAACACCTTGCCAAGGGTTCCAATGTTCCTGCTCAGATCATCAAAAGCATGACAAAAATTGCCCTTGACTGTGCTAAGTTCAAAGCTCACATCAAGATTTAAGTGTATTGTCTCATTGAATATTCTTGTGTAATACCTTCAAAAGAATTCCAATATTCAAACCTCTGTCTGTTGCCTGTGTCCTAAGTAGCAGAGTTTCAAACAGCCCTGTTTTTTTGTCTCTGACCAGACCCTGGTTTGGCAACATTTCCATTTGAACATTCGCAGCCTTTTATTTTCAAATCAAAAAGCTGTCCCTTGCTGTACAAGTTACCCCTGCCCCACAATCCTCAGAGGTCTCTGAGATCATCTCATGCTTGTCTCTTAAGTATTACCTGAAAGACTTTGCGCTGCCACAGTCACAATCTCTGGAATTCCCTCCCTACATCTCACCAGGCCTTTTGCTCCTTCTTCCTTCATAACGTCCCTCAAAAATCTAACTTTTCAGTAAAGATTTAAATCAATTGGTCACATATACCCTTATGTCACACTGTCAAATCTTGCCTTATAATATTCCCCTGAAGTACCTTGAGCAGTTTTAACACATTAAAGGCACATTATACATGCAACGCAGTGGTGTTTCACAATGTTTAGCTGTCAAAACTATTGAACTTCTGGAAAAGTCATCTTCAATCCCATCAATTTATTTAAGTGAAAGTTAAAGAACTCCAGTATCGCTTGCAGAAGAGTGGGGAACTCTTCTCATGGACTGACTAGCTTCTTATCCTCTGACAATAATATCAAATGGGAAATCACCAGTCATTCATCTCCTTCCGGTTTGTGAATTATATTGCTGTCTCAAACAGATGCATATACACATTATGTTACATGTAACATGTTCTATTTATACAATGCTTTTACTTGTTACACAAGATGCCATTGCAGGGCAAGGATAAAACATGTGACGGCTGTATCTGATACTTAAGAACAACTGCACACTGTAATTACAAGACAGAAAAGAATGGTAAGATGGTGACAGAGTGAAATAGCAAAACCTTTGTTGTTATTAGGAGCCATATCTATATTTAGTTAATTCTTTATCAGTGGACCAAACTCTATTGATCCTTGAAAGCCACTCCAGAGAAACAAAAAGATATTGTTTTGAATTAATCATGGAGGCAGAACCCAAAGTCAAGGTTCAGGTTTTACCGAGAGTGGAAATATGGAACTAATCAATCTTTTATTACAGCAAATTCAGAGTCTCAAAAAAATTCAACTGCAAACAAAAGTCTCCTTTGTCTTAGTTATAGCAAATGCCAGAGGTGCAATTGAGAATGAAAAAAATACAAAGCACATCTGTACCACCCTGTGGCACAAATTAGGTACTACAGGCTCACAGTCGTTGAAACACAAACTACATCATGGAATAGTTCGTGTTTAAGTGGACAGGACAGCAACTTCCAATGAAATGCTAAAGGAAGGACCACTATCCACTTCAAGGTTGAGACTGCAAGAACACAGGAATTACCTTTGCTGATGTTGTTGTCACTGAGACACGGTGAGTTAATTAGCTCAGCATTTAATGTGGCATCATCACCCAATCGTGTGCCAAAATAACAAAACAAGGGGACAGCGAGGAACATGACTGCCGTGAAAGTGATAATCAGAAACCTTCAAATGAAAACATCATTGATTTCCGAAAGGCTGCTGTGAACAGTACTTCGAATGGGCGGGCTGGGAGACTTCTGGAAACATTCATTCAATACAAAATGAATATTTCCTTGGGCAAAACATGGGTCAAAGAAAACATGCATGAAAATTCATGAGAAATGAACAAACCTTATGAAAAATCATATTTTGACTAAATTGCTGGATTTTTCTTTGAAGAAATAACAGTTGGTAAGGGCAATGCTATTGACATGGACTGCATGGACTTCCAGGACACATGCTCAAAGACACATATACCGATGGGTAAAGTGTTTGCTCTACAAAGGTCAGTAAAGAATCTACAAACATTGAAGAAAACTTCACTAAGATCTTAACAAGGAGGGTACGTTGTGTGGGGAAGTTGCTGTCGTGAACAACAATTGAAGAATTGAAGAAGGTTTTACGATTGTTCGGGATACTGAAGAAACATCTAACACAGATACTCAGGTTATGAAGAGGTATGCCATGATCAGTAATGACAGTTTTTTTTTAAATTCAACAGGGAGACAGTAACCGTTAAGATATAGCAAAAAAATTTGATAGCTGCTTCCAAATGAGAAATATAAAAGTAGCACAAAAGTAAGAAAGAGACATGAGATTTGAAGGTTCATGAAGAGAAAAGCTCTGGGTCCTTTTTAGAGAGTCATAAAAGTCATAATTTTCTTTCTTTTGTCTCATCTACCCAAAATTTATATAATCCAAGTTCATTGATAGTTGGTGCTCACCATTTATAAGGAATTCTACTGTCAAACACACAATTATATGACCTGTATTTTTCCAAAACTATAATTTCACTAAACATTAAAAGTACCAGTACAATCAGAACCATTATGCTATATCCAAATCCTTCACAGATCATTTCAAAATTATAATTTATAATTTACTTGTCTCATAGACCAACTGAAAATCTAAAGCACAAATTATGCACAATACTTAGAAATAATAACTTATCCATAACAATGTCTTCAACAAGACTGAGAAACAGTAATCTGTTACAAAATGTACAAATCCATAGGTTTTGCACTATGACAAACAAGTATAATGATCTTGCAAGTGCAGTAATTTATGATGATATCTCTGCCCCACGTGTGTTTGTGCAGGTGCACGTCTTATTCACTGCAAAGTTCAGGTTCAGTCTATTCAAACAGTTCACTGCATCTCACAGAAGCCGTCCTTCTCACTCTGCGAAGAGACTTTACTTTCAATCTAATGCTCTGCAGAAAAAACAATTTTTAGAGCTTTAGCTTGCCTATTATTGCCACTTTGCAGAGATTTTGGAACTAGGGGACATCGTCTGAGAATTAGGGTCAGGCTGTTCAAAAGAGATGTTAGGAAGTACTTCAACACAAAGTGTAGTAGAGGCTTAAAACTCTCTTTGACAAAGGGTAGTCGATGCTGCATCAGTTGTTCCTTTTAAAACTGAGAGAGAAGACTTTTTTATTAAGGTATTAAGGGATATGGACCACAGGCAGATATTTGGCGTTAAGTTGCAGATCAGCCATGATCTCACTGAATGATGAAAAGGATGAATGGCCGACTCTTGCTCCTATATTCAATTATCACCTTATTATCCTTCGCACCACTCTTGTGTGTGCTTCAGTTAATTGCTTAACATGATGCATACACTTCAATTATATTGTGAAGCCCTGTCTCTCATTGTTGAGTGTAGAATGACTCTGTCAGCTTCTGGTAACTGTTCTAGGATATTCCTGGATGCTGACTGTTCCAGTACATTGATATGCATAAAATGGCAAACAGGAATAAGTTGGCCGAAGAGTCAATAAGATATTTCTGCAAACTTAATCATGGTCTGCAGAAGATTACATCAGACCTCACAGAATGTCAAAAAGTCAGCTTCCTTGGCCTTCATGAAATCAAACAGGAGCAAAAGAACTTACCTGAATGAACACTTCTTCAATTTTAACAAGCGGATGATGCTTATACAAGTGGATGATGCAGTTTCTTTACCTTATCTATTCTTCTGTAATTATCATCTGTGTATCATTCCAATTTATAATATTCATTATTGATCATTCACCAAGTGTTTCAATTGTTGAACTGTCCAGTGTGAGACAAAGATCTTTGATACGGACTCCTCACTTGATTTATTCCTGACAGGCATTGTTTTTCCACATTCAAATAATCACAGGAATAAAGATAAATCACTCCAGAGGATACACAAACAAATGAACATCGAAGTAAAAAACAATGACAAAAGGTAGACATTGGGCTAATTGTGAACAGCACGTACTACAACGTATTAAACTTCACTTGCTTTTCAGCCAAATCTCTAACAATGTTAAAAATGTCTCTTTCAATCAGAATATCACCAGTGTAACATGACTATGAGCTGTGTGAGTACGAGTTTCAACCAACTGCTTTTCCCAGTTGTGATTTACAATGTCTCAAAGAAGAGGGCCGAAGGGCCTGTACCACATTGTAACATTCTGAGTGGAAGCTCATTTCATCAGCTGATCACATGCTAAGACTGGAGTTACTCAATCATATTTTTGATCTTACTTGCCTGCAAATGCTGTTGTCACTCATTTTTTCAATAATACACATAGTTTCTTCGTCATTCATCAAAGAAGCAACTCTTTGATAATAGACAATGTCCAGTCCAACCAACAGAAGAATCACAGGCCACTTCATGCTGAAAAAAAAAGAAAATCTATACTTATTCCTCAAGTGCCTGTCAAACATTATGCATGAAAGACTCTTTAACACATGGAAACATGAAGTCTAGACATGTACAATCTGAAAGTGCAGTTCTAAATTTGACAGGAAATTACATATTCAGATCATGCTTACAGCTTTCTTTCAGAACATACTAGATTTCAGAAAGAAAAAAAAGTTTTCTTGTCAACAGACCCAAAAATGTTTTAGACTTTACTTACCCCGCATTACTTTTACAAAACTGGTTTTCTCACTTCAGACAAGTTGAGTGTTAATCTGGTCAAGTCCCACTTTGTCGCACTCCCGAATTAATAGCGTGGTAAGTTTCAAATTCTAACAACTCCCATCAATCCACCAACTTGCTTGATGTTTATTGGACAGAGCTGTGAGCCAATGTAATTGGGGACAGGCACATTGGCAAAGATTTCTCAGGTTTAATTTGTGTCATTTCTTCCATCACTTTATAACCCAGTTGATTCAAGATCTAAAGTTGAAATTGCTGGAAAAGCTCAGCAGGTCTGGCAGCACCTGTGGAGAGAAATTAGAGTTAAGGTTTTAATTTCAGTCACCCTCCTTCAAAACTGAATAGTAGAGGATCACTGGACCTGAAATACTCACGTTGATTTCTGTTCACAGACGCTGCCAGACCTGCTGAGCTTTTCCAGCAATTGCTGTTTTTGTTTCTGATTTCCAGCATCTGCAGTTCATTTGGTTTTTATTTCGACTCATGATCAAGTTCAACATTTTCAGGACACAACCAGGGATCCCAATATTTCACAAACAACATGCTGTTCTCCTGTTATCATTTTATACCCATTTTGATCCACTGTTTGTCTCTTGACTTATTCTATTACCATCACCTTTTTCCATCTTTATAAATCTTGCGTCATTTAATCTTTCCCTCACATCACTCATTCAAAGTCTACTTTAGGGTGTTTTCTTCCCTGCACCACGAAACTTGGCTTTAAATCTCAACTGACTTTTCATACAAAAGGTCACCAATATGGAATGTTTATGCTATGTCTCTGCACAAATGCTGCTTGACCTACTGGTATTTCAAACAAGTTCTGAATATATTTCAGATCTGCAATACTTGGATCTATAGTAACTTTGACTTTGTGTTTGATAACAGTTTCTGGCACCTTCCAAACCCAGTCTGAACATATTCATAATGTCTATCTTAGCACACAATGCATCAGTGGGCCCTCAAGTTCTTTTTCATGTTCCTTTTAGTGAAATACAGAAATGCCAGCTGATAGACCAAACCAAGTCACCCACAGAACCAATACATCATGTGATGCTTAACTTTTGATGTTCGAACTGGTGTCAAATACAGTGCACTCCAAAATGGCAAAGCTAAAGCATTCACCTTTGCTGAAGACAAGTGTTACTGGTGTCAATTTGTCAGGCCACCACAAGCAGCCTCTTCAGCTCCAGGTCTGAGAAAGGAAAAATATCAACTGACTACAAGGCATTTTGGATTGCTCTGAAGTTGTTAAAGATGCTGCTAAATGCTCATTCTTTTCTCTTATTTGTAACCCCTGCTGAACGTATCCACACATCGCAATCAAATGAGAACAAAGTCAACCTCAGGTAACACCTGCTCCACCTTCAGAAAAATGGAGAGAATTTGTTTTAAAAAAACGGAATGCAACCTCAATCAAATGGACTGTTTTCCTCTTTTCAATTCCCATTGCTGCAAGCTGTGAAGTATAATAAGTTGTAAGAGTTTACACATTTTATCAAATCACATAATTTGTCCGAAGGTAAGATTGCACCATGCAACTGTACAATATTGAGACATATTTCACTTCAGCTACAGGGCAATATTATAACTGCTTAACAGTAAGACTACAGAATTGTTCCTTAAAGTCATCAACTTCCTCACACCAGTTCAAGTTATTATCGTTGCTCCAATGAACAACTCAAAATACTGCATTTCAATTTCCCCTCAAATAATATTCAGTCAACTCTCAAATTAATTATCACTTGCCTTTTTTATCCTCTCAAAATGAATGTTTTGTGACCACACTTTCCAGAGCTTCTACTCCCCAAATTAAATAGCTATTATTCCTCCAATATAGATTATGCAAATTCACTATTAATTAGAAATTGCAATGTATTCAACCATCAGTGTTGCTTAAATAACTTGGAGTTTATAAAGCCATCAGATGTTCCTTCTTTTCCAGAGTGACAATACCATCCCATAACTATCCTGTTTCTAAGTTTAATTTGAATACAAGCATGAAGAAAGCATTCCGAACAACATTTATATTATATCCCTAGCCTTGGTGATTGTTGTGTATCTATTTTTTCCCCCCCAAGGGTGTTGAATATATTTGCAAGGCTTTTGTTCATAAACTTTATACTTCTGCTGAAGTTGTATTTTAAATGAATTAGGGTCTTGATTTGTAGTAAAAGATAAGATTTCAACACATGGCTAATCCAAAGGCCTTTATTTCACTGCCATCATGGCATTACAAACATGAAGGGAAATTAAAGATAAAATATGAGCATTATAAAGAATAGAGATGAACAAACCCTCTGATTTCCAATTCGCTGAGGAATCTTTTGTCTAGATGCTCCCTTTTCCCATCAGCCCTCCTTCCAAAGATACCATTTCAGCCCCCAACAAGAGTCCATTTGATTGCTCCAGCTACCCTGTTTCACCATTCACACTGACTGAACGAAGATCTGGCAAACAGCTCAGCTCCACTGCCTAAGGCCATTCATGGCTATCACGATCTGCTGCTCAAAGTCTTGTACATTCAGAAACCAAGGTGATTTGTTTCTAATACTGAGCTACATTCAGCGTGATCTGTACATATCAGGCACAAACATCTCCCCGGTAAAATGTGAACTTCATTGCGACCAGTGGAGGAATGGAACAAGGTTTAAGTTCACCCCACGTCACTCAGTTGTAACAACTCATACTGCACATGAAAGTTAGTAATAACCAGAGATAGGAAGAGAATAAGTCTCCACATATGTGCAAGTCCACATCCTTTAACTAATGGAACAGCTATGAGTACCACAATCAGGAATTAGCCTGGGTGATTTTAATGAGGACAAGGAATTCAAGGGTGCCCTTTGAGAATGTCCTTGACCAGCACAGCAGTTGTTTAAAGCTGAATGGCAATGCAAAGGCTCCAGAATTAAGATTTTGGAAGCACAGCTGTAAGTAAATTGAGGAGCTTTGCTTCATCTGGCAACATACACAGAATAAAGGAGTATGAGGAGAGGCAACGAGGATATGAAGGAAGATTAATAAAAAGTAATGTCAGAGAGAACCTTGTGAGTCATTGACCTCGTGGAAATAGCAAGATGATGCAAGATGGCAAATTCAAAGGATATCCATGAACACGCTTTGGATATTTTAAAAGGAGGGTGAGATAATGAGAAGACAAGAGGGCAGTAAATCCTGCAGAGGAAGTGCATGTCAAATGAAGATGAGATTTGAAATGGCTGCAGATGAGAAGATGCTCAGCGCAAAACTTGAAGGATGGAAGCAGTCAAGTTAAGATGATGAGAGCATTTTTGGAGTGTTTGTTTGGGCACTGGAGAATGAGAATACAAAACAACAGATAAGAGCAGTGAAGCACAGTAAGACACTCCACGGGTCATCGGTTAGATCAATAATTTGGATGTGAATATATGGAGGTGTGGGTTAGTGCAGTGATTGGAACCAGATGGACCTCACTGACTACAAGATCCTTGATTGCTGAAGCACTGGCTGACAAATGTAAAGAGGGGATTTAGAATCTCCCCAGTTCAGGGGACTGACTCCAAACTGGCTGACTGCAGACCAGTGCAACTGGGTACAAGTAAATAAAATATGACTTGGTAATGGGAGCCTGGCCTCTGTACAGTTATTTTAGTCCGTACATTTGCAAATGACACCAAAATTGCTGGTATAGTGGACAGCGAAGATTATTTTAAAGGACAACAGCAGCTTCATCATGAGTTTGGGTCTTGGATTTGAGATTTGAACTGGTTTAGACAGATTTGAATAGATTTGGAGGTATGAAAAATCCTAGGAGATTTAAACACTTTCAGGTTAGTGTCCTAATTCCAAATAAGACATAGGAAACAATTTTTTTTAATTTCAGTGACTTGTGGTTGATTAAACCATAAGAGAGAGAAATGGCTCAAAATTGCGAAAGAGTTTCTGGGATTTGAAGATGATTCTCAAATTTGCCAAAAGTATTTAGAAGGAAAGAAAAAGGCCATACTTTTAGAATTAATAAATAAGTTAAATCATCAGGGACCAATGCGAAGTGTTGCATTTTTGTAAGGCAAATCAGGAGTGGGGCTTGTATAGTTATTGGTAATTCCCTGGGAGTGTTGCCAAATAAAGAGATCTATGGGCGCAGGTGCATAGTTCCTTGAAAGTGAAGTCACATGTAGACAGGGTGATGAAGAAGGCATTTAGCATGCTTGCCTTCATTGGTTACTGCACTGAATACAGGAGTTGGGAATTCATATTTCAGCTGCACAGGACATGGGTTATGCCACATTTGGAATACTGCATTCAATTATAGCCTCCCTGCGACAGCAAAGATGTCATTAATCTTCAAAGGGTGCAGAAAAGGTCAATGAGGATTTTACCGGAGTTGGAGGATATAAACTATCAGGAGAGGCTGAATAGTCTAAGGTTTTTTTCCCTACAGAATTGGGAAGTTGAAGGGTGACCATTATTATGAATATGTGGGTGTACTGTACCGTTAAGAGTTAAAAGCTAGCAGAACTACCTGACAACACCAAGTGTTCCGAATAAGTAACAATGTAACACTTGGGCGAAAGCTACATTAGCTGGGTTGCCTGGAAACAACAACACAGATTCAAATTAGGCCAATCGGTTTAAATTATACCCCGAAAAATACCAAACTCCAATCAAGTTTGAACTTAGTATATTGACATCTTAAAAGCCAATGACACAATCCGATGCTTTGGGGGTATAAGACTGGGTAAAACTGAACAGTTGGGAGGAGAACTGCCAAACCAATGACTGCCCGGAGAATAGCTCTCTTAAAGATACCTTTACTAATCCTTGACCTGTGAGCCAGAAATCCCTAAGAAGCAGAAAAAAAGATTCAACATCTGGCTTTTTTTTAAAAGCTGAATTATGGTAAATCTTAATCGGGGGTTTTACTGGACTAGTATTATAGAAAGGAAGGTAAACGATAGGTTAAAGGAAGGAGTTGTAAATAGTCGTTAGTAAATTATTCTCTATCATATTTAAAGAAATGAAGTTGTTCATTCTTTCTTTAGTAGTTCTTGGCCTCTCGAATTTTCACAGATTACTGCATGTGACAAATCTTTTCTGTATTGCGAGTTTAAATTAAGCATGACGGTTTACACAGTGTCGCACCAATTTGAAGGCTCACCATTGGGATTTGAACAGTTTAGGGGGCTTTTGCCAACTATTTGAACAGTTTGGGTCTTGGATTTTGGAGATGACAGATTTGAATAGATTTAGATGTACAAAAAATCCCAGATCTAAACACTTGCAGGTTAGTGTCCGATATTACAAATAAAACATAGGTGAGACAATTTGTTTAATTTCATTGACTTGTGGCTGATTAAATTAGAGGGAAATAGCTCTTAAAAATTGCTAAAGAGGTTCTGAGATTTGAAGATGTTCTCCAATTTGCCAAGAACATTTAGAAAGAAAGAAAAAGGCCATACTTTTAGAATTAGCAAAGAAGTTAGATTTGGGCTTAACCAAGGACAAAAGTAAAGCTCAAATTGTAAGGGAGTTACTCAAACACTTAGGGATATCAGAGAGACAGACAACTGCAGTAAAGGCAGAAAAACTTGAATTACAATTGAGGAAAATGGAATTAGAAGAAAAACAGAGAGAGAGAGAGAGAGAGAGAGAGAGAGAAGGTTCTTAGCTGAGCAAAGAGAGAGAGAAGAAAGGGAGAGACAAAAAGACAGAATTTGAAGGTGCAACTTAGGGAGCAAAGTCAAGTTAACAGGATGGAGATTAAAAGAGAAGATAGTAGTGTATATAAATATTTCAAAACTCTGCCTCACTTTGATGAGAAAGATGTTGAAGCCTTCTTTATTTCATTTGAAAAATTGGCTAGACAGATGGAGTGGTCCAAGGATTTATGGGTAACACTAGGTAGGCAGAGCTTGTGAGGTATTTGCTGCACCATCAGACGAGAGGTGAAGAGATTATGTTACAGTTAAACAGGCTATTTTAAAGGTAAAAACAATGACTGCAGATTCTGGAAACCAGATTCTGGATCAGTGGTGCCGGAAGAGCACAGCAGTTCAGCAGCATCCAAACAGCAGCTATTTTAAGTGCTGACGAATTGTACCAGAAACATATAGACAGCGGTTCAGAAAACACAAAGAAGGAATCAGATCAGAGTTATGTTGAGTTCAAAAGATTTAAACAAAGCCATTTTGATCAATGGGTGCATGCTTTAAAAATAGATAGGACACTTGAGGCTCTAAGAGAGAGAAATCTGCCGGAGGAGTTTAAAAATTCACTTCCAGAGGAGATGGTGAGAATTCACATGGAGGAACAGAAATTTCAGAATGTGAGAAGGGCAGCAGAATAACAGATGAGGACATATTGATGCAAAAGAGAAGCTTCCAGCCGGAATTTCGTCCTGTGATGGATAGAAGATTAGATCAGATTACTTACAGTGTGGAAACAGGCCCTTCGGCCCAACAAGTCCACACCGCCCTGCCGAAGCGTAACCCACCCATACCCCTACATCTACATCTACCCCTTACCTAACACTACGGGCAATTTAGCATAGCCAATTCACCAGAAGTTGGGAGAAGGGGAGGTCCAAGAGTAGGGAACACTGGTAAGAGTTTACCACAGGTTAAAGAAGTTCAAGAGGGTGGACAGGAGGTGAAAGGCCTCAGGTGTTTTCACTGTAATGGAATGGGACACAGAAAGTTACAGGTGTCAGTGGTTTTAGAAGGGCACTCGGAAAAGGTGTTTTCACTGCCAGAAGGTGGGACACAAAGTCACAGGGCTGGTCATTAAAGAAAGACACTGTGGGAAAAGATGTGGTAAAAGAAGCTAAGTCAGTGGCATTAGTGAAGGTGATAAAGGAGACCCTAAGGAGAGCACAGGAGCTGCAGGAGAGTGCATGGCCGAGGCAGCGGCTGAGTATGGAGTTAGCACCTGATCTCCACAAAGAATTTGCCTCTGTGGGTAAAGTTTACTCAGAAAGAACAAGGGGAGAAGGACAAATATTCTAATTTTGAGAGGTAAAGGAACTAACCAGTCACTGATACTAAGGGATGAGCGAATATGCACTCTTTCTGCTCTGTTACCCCAGTGTGTGGTAATTTGTGGGATAGATGGACAGAAATTTGCATTTCCCTATGTAAAATCAGGTTGGAGTGCCAACTTAAGACTGGGGAAGTTACAGTGGGAGAGACAGAGTGTCAGTTCCAGGAATTCAGTTTGTTCTTGGGAATGATTTGGCAGGATCCAAGGTGGGAGGGACACCCCTTGTTGTGGAGAGGCTCAAGGAAGACCAAGAGACTGAAGAATTAAAACAGAAGTATCCTGATATTTTCCCAGACTGTGGTAACCAGATCCCACTTTCTTAAGTCACAGCACAAAGTGAAAAGTAAAGAGAAAGATGAAGGAGTTGAGGTTCAGTTAGCAGAAACCCTGTTTGACATAATGATGCAGGAAAAACTTGAACAGGCAGAGGGTCAGACAGAAGTGTTTAGTCCTGAAATACTAAGAGACTTGCAAAAGCAAGACACGATGATAAAAAAATACATATGCAGATGCGTAGTCTGAAAAAGAGAGAGAATATTCCAGAGGGTTATTATCTGAAAGATAGAATCCTAAGTCAGAAATGGAGTCCACGGCAGTTTAGTGCAGAGGAGAAATGGGCCAAAAGTGCACCACATTGTGTTGCTAGTAGCATACTGACACCAGGTGTTATGGGTAGCACATGAACTACTTGTGGGAGGTCACCTTGGGGTGTGAAAGACTCAGACTAAAAGGTACAAAAGCACTTTTTATTGGTCTGTAATGCACCAGGATGTGGTTAACATTTGCTGTACGTGTCGTACATACCAAATGGTAGGTAAGCCACGGATGGTAATAAACCAGCACCTTTGTTGCCAATCCCCGCATTTGAAGAACCTTTCATGCGGGTTATAATTGATTGTGTGGGTCCCCTCCCGAGAACTAAAAGTGGGAACCAGTACTTGTTCACCATAATGGATGTGTCTAGCAAATTTCTGGAGGCAATTCCATTACGGAGTATCATGGCAAAAAAGGAGTTAGTAGCTTTCTTAACATGGTGAGGGCTACACAAAAAGATTCAGTTGGACGAAGGGTCAAATTTTACTGTTAGGCTGTTTGAGGTGGTTATAGATAGCTTAAGTATACAGCACTTTAAATCCAGTGCATATCATCCTGAATCCGAGGGAGCTTTAGAAAGGTGGCATCAGACCTTGAAGACCATGTTGACAGCATACTGTCAGGGCTACCCGAATGATTGGGATAAAGGTATCCCATTCATATTGTTTGTCATTAGAGATGCCCCAAATCAATCTACTCAATTCACTCCCTTCAAGTTAATATTCAGTTATGAAGTGAGAGGCCCTTTGAAATTAATGAAAGAAAAATTGACAGGACCAAAGTCGGAGATCCCACACTTGGATTATGTATGTATTGGAGGTGAGGGAGAGACTAAATCAAAAAGGTGAGTTATCTAAACAGCACCTAAAGAAGGCACAGTATGGAATGAAGCAGGTGATAGTAGATGCTTTCAAAACCAGGTTTAGTGGTCCTTATCAAAATGACAAAAAGTTGAGTCAGGTGAGCTATCTAGTCAAGATGCCAGTTAGGAAAAAAAAAGGTGTCGGGTATGTCACGTAAACATGTTGAAACCATGTTACACTGGAGAGAAAGAACTGGAGAAACAGGTGTTAGTTCCTGCCCCACACAGTGAGGAATCAAATCCAGATGATGTGGATTTTGAGGTGTCTCAAAATAGATTAAAACATGAAGTCCTTGAGGAGCAGGATAGGTTAGTAAACTATATCTCTCAGAAGCATAGAACGCAATTGAAAGATTTGCGACTGCAGTATAAAGACATATGTAAGAATCAGATGAGGAGGACTAATGCTATCGTACATAAAGTAGACGTACGGAATACTATTCTGATAAAGCAACACCCTGATCAGCTCAATCCTTTCAAAGCCAGACAGGTCTAGATGGAGGTGGAGGCCATGCTCAACGAAGACATCATTGAACCAAGCCAGAGCGAGTGGAGTTCGCCAAAAGTCTTAGTTCCAAAACCAGACAGGATTCAATGATTCTGCATGGACTTTATGAGGGTCAACGCCTTTATAAAATCGGACTCATATGCAAATCCTACGTTGGAGGACTGTATTGATAAAGTCAGAGAAGCCAGTTATATCACTAAGCTGGACTTTATACGTGGTTACTGGCAAGTACTTTTATCAGAGACAGCGAAAGGAAGTTTTGCATTTGTAACCCTAAATGGGCTATAGCAGTTTAAAGTGATGCCCTTTGAAATGAAGAACACACCCATCACATGCCAAAGACCCCTGAACAGAGTTGTGGCTGGCTTAACAAACTGTGCAGTCTATTTGGACAATGTAGTGACCTTTAGTAAGTCCTGGAAACATCACATGGTATAGGTGGCAGAGCTCTTTGAACAACCTCAAGAAGGAAAACTGGTGATAATCTTAAATAAAACTGAATTCGTGAAAGCAGACGTGACGTTCTTGGGACATAACATCGGTCATGGAAGGTTGACCCCACAGAACACAAAGACGAAAGCCATCAAGGAATTTCCACGACCAATCTCGAAGAAAGAGGTGCTGTGATTCTTAAGACTCAGTGAATTCTATTGAAAGTTAGTTGCAAACTTCAGCAGTGCAGTGGCACCATTAACCAATTTGCTGAAGAAGAACACAAAATTTCAGTGGACAGAACCATGCCAAGAGGCATTCGATCATTTAAAAGCCATTTTAACCACCAAACATTTCAGTCTTTTAAAGTCGCTATCGATGCTAGTGACACAGGAATTGGAGCTGTACTCCTACAGGAAGATAAGGATGGGACTGAACTGCCAGTTGGTTACATTTCAAAGAAGATCAACATCCACCATATGAAATACTTGATCATCGAAAAAGAAATATTGAGTTTGGTACTGGCCTGACAACATTTTATTGTGTATATCACGAACAATGTGTTGGAGAAGTTTGTGTACATGGATCACAATCCGCTAACATTCTTAGAATGCTTTAAAGACAAGAATGAGACTATTTCGTTGGAGTCTTATGTATGATTTTTAACTTAAAAGTCTGTAACATGTTGCGGATCTTAAAAAATATAATCGCAGATGCATTATTGCAGATTTGACCAATAAAATTTAGATGGGATTTGTATTTATTTAATGTTATATGCATATATACAGGTGTATGCAAAGAAGTTAAAGTGAACTTATATTAACGTTATCTGGATATTTGGGTAATGTGTCTAAAAATAGAAATAAAATGAAGCTACCTCTTCATTACGATGGTTCTTTTTTCTTAAGGGGGGGGGGGAGGTGTTATGAACATGTGGGCGCACTGTACCTTTAAGAAAGTTAAAAGCGGCCTACACCAAGTGTTCTGAATAAGTTAACAATGTAACACTTGGGCGAAAGCTAGATTAGCTGGGTTGCCTGGAAACAACAACACTGATTCAAATTAGGGCAATCAGTTAAATTATTCCCCGAAAAATACCAAATTCCAATCAAGTTTGAATTTAGTATATTGACCATCTTAAAAGCCAAAGACACAATCCAATGCTTTGGGGGTATATGACCGGGGAAAACCCCATAGTTGGGAGGAGAACGCCAAACCAACGACACCTACAGACTGCACAAAGAATAGCTCTCTTAAAGGTACCTTTATCGATCCATGACCTGTGAGGCAACAATCCCTAAGAAGCAGAAAAGATGATTTAACATCTAGCTAGTTTTTTTTTGAAAGTTGAATTTTGGCAAATCTTAATTGGGGATTTTAATCAGACTAGTATTATAGATGGGAAGGTAAAAGATAGGTTTGAGGAAGGAATTATAAATAGTTGTTGGTTAATTATTCTGTTATACTTGAAGAGATAAAAGTTGCTAATTCCTACTTCAAATAGTTCTTCGCCTCTTGAATTTTCACAGATTACTGCAAGGAATAAATCTTTTGTGTTGCTGGTTTAAATTAAGTAGGAGGGTTTACCCCATGTTGTTACACCAACTCAAAGTTTATAAAACCATGAGGGCCATGTAAAGAGTGAAGAGCCAGGGTAAGGGGTCTCAAAACTAGCAGGCAAAGGTTTAAGGGGAAAGGGGAAAGATTGAAAATGAACCTGATGGGCCAACTTTTTCATGCAGAAGGTAGAGTGTGTATGGAATGCGCTACCAGAGGAATTAGTGGAGGCTGGTACAATTACAACATTTAAAAGGCATCTGAGTAGGAAGGGTTTAATATAGATATAAGCCAAATGCCAGCAAATGGGATGATATCAGTTTAGGACATCTGGTCAGCATGGAGGAATTGGACCAAAGGGTCTGTTTCCATCCGTATAATTCAGTGACTGTGATTAAAATGTGTCAGTGATAGAGTAGCCAGATCAAGATGTGATGTCACCCAAACAGGGCAAGTGGGGTGAGCTCAATTTGGGAACATGGACAGTGTGGACTAGTTGGATCAAAGGATCTGTTTCCAAGCTGCATAACTCCATGACTTCATAATAACATGCTGACCATCTGTGCAAGATGTATGGCAAAATAGCTTCATTTACAAGTAGGGCACCATCATTTCTCAGCCATATTTCCATCAAAGCCATAATATCAATCAAATCACCCAGAAGAAAAGCACAGACATCAAGGACTTCATTTATAAGCGAACAATAACCATAAAAAGGAATGGGGAGGCAACAGTAAAAAACTCATCCACTGGCTTCAACGACAGGTTCACCGCTGTGAGGGACGAGTTGCATTGGGGGGGGGGGGGGACTTGTCAAGAATAGCCTCCAATAGCTGCATTGGTACAAAAGTGAAGAGAGAGGAAACTGGGGTAAATAGGGTTCCTGTTCATTCAGAAGATTCCAGCCCTTCCAAAGATAACACGTACAGCACGGAACTGTCAGCTGATCTTGATGGGAGTCATGCTTGATGTGGCAACATGAGATTAGGAGGGTCTTAGAATACTATATATTTAGGGAATGAGTATATGAGACAGCATTCCCAAGAGAGAAGAAATGCAAACACACAATAATAAAGAAGGAAGGATGAAGAGAGAAAAAAAAAGTTCAAATAGAAGTGATGATTTGGGGTCCAGTGCCAAAGTGCAAGTGTACACAAATACCTTGCCTTCCACAAATGCTTCAGGGTCCTGCAGATTGATCAAGAGGATGTGAAGTGCAAACAAATTGTTCGCTGGGCCGTCTTCAGTTCTGTCAGTAACAGCATTAAATTAATTTTTGAAGAACCCATTGTCATCATGGTTGACCACTTAGAAAAACTGGCTTCAAGTGGCAGTGGCAGGAAGAACATGGCTCCTCCCAGCGATCAATGAGAGATTTGCAGGCATTTGGGCCAGCCATGGCCTGGAGTCTCAGTCAACCTGAGGTATTGAGGTAAAGCTTAGACTTTCAGATCTGAATGCTTTTCCTAACCTTCGGCTTTCTTTCATTTCAATTTTTTTTATTCTAGTTTGAAACCAAGATGGCACCAAAGAATAGCAACTTGGTACACTTTTCACTGTACTCATGTATTCCGAAGTTTACAACTCATGGGCTCAGTACATTGATCAACAAAACTTAAGATGTGTTACCGCCTTCCTGATTTTCAAGTGCCAATCTTTGCAGCTGGAAAATGCCAATTTTCAGACAAACTAAAAGCAATTTCCTTAATAACGCTACTTCAGAAGAGAGAGATCATCGAGATGGCCACAAGAAGGTATTATCACACTTCGAAACTGAAAACCTCAACCTGAGCTACAAACCTTGCAACAAGGGGCTTGACATCTGGATCAGATCTGAACTGTGCGCATGAGAAGAAATTCAGGGACCCGAATGAAATTATGACTGCTTTGTACGTAAATATCACCAGCACCTTCAGAGCTGTCCATGTCAGGGAAATAGCAGCAGTGTTTTGACAATCAGCAAATGGCAACACAATGGCCAAAGCTCAGGCAATTTGGTTCACACAAAACAAACAGCAACAAACTAGAACTATTTGAATTTCTCTGGCAATATTCTCCAGTGTTTCACTTGGAGCTTTACCCGACAAAACTTGAGACAGGGGCATACTCGGGTAATATGTCAAAAGATCAGTTTTAAAGGAATTAAATTGCACTGAAGAGGAGACATACTGGGCTCAAGAGTTAATTCTATTTCTCTCTCCACAGATGCTGCCAGATCCCATGTGTTTTGATTTCAGGTTTCAAGCATCTGCAGTATTTTGCTTGTATTTCAATCTCATTGGACGCCTTCAAGTACAAACAAGAATTGCAAATATTTAGGTTGGTGGTGGTGGTTAAAGCAGGGAGGTAGAAGTTTAGATCTTCAGATGGTTCCGTTGTTTTCTTCAGGACTTTAAAAATTCAGAATATCCAAGCTGGAGGAAAATTCTCAGTGCACGAACATATGTTCGCCCAACATCTTCGACCATACCCAGCCTTCAACCGACATAACTAAAAAAATGACACTCTGTTCATAATCAGGGTGTTACGTGCACAAACTGGCTGCGCTGTTTCCCACGAGCAACATGGTGTCTCAGTGGTTGGCGCTGCAGCCTCACAGCACCAGGGATCTGGGTAAGATTCCAGCCTTGGGTAACTGTTGTCTGTGGGGAGCTTGCACATTCTCCCCATGTCTGCGGTGCTACGGTTTCCTCCCACAGTCCAAAGGTATGCAGGTTAGGTGAACCATTTTAGTTAGTGAAGGTTTGTGAACCAATTTAGTTAGCCATGCTAAATTGCCCATAGTGTTAGGTGCATTAGTCAAAGTAAATGTAGGGGAATGGGTCTGGGTGGGTTGCTCTTCAGAGGGTCAGTGTGGACTTGTTGGGCCGATGGGCCTGTCTCCACACTGTACGGAATCTCAACTAATCTAATCACTCAGGTCATCTGCAGGTTGAGAAAGGCTGTGCAAATGCAGATCTATCTTTTTTTCCCTCGACCATTTTTCAGTTCTCTGGATGTTCTGCTGCCAGGAAAGGTTTGCCATCAAGTGCGTGTGCGATCCTCCTTGAGGCAACAGCCAAACAAACAGCAATATCTGATCTGGAATAAACTCTCCCTTCATGTTGATCGTTCATGAAATCCCAACATTTTGGGAGTCAGGCCATTCAGCCCACACCATCCGGTCCAGACCCACATTTTGGAATCAGGCCATTCAGCCCACACCATCCGGTCCAGACCCACATTTTGGGAGTCAGGCCATTCAGCCCACACCATCCGGTCCAGACCCACATTTTGGGAGTCAGGCCATTCAGCCCACACCATCCGGTCCAGACCCACATTTTGGGAGTCAGGCCATTCAGCCCACACCATCCGGTCCAGACCCATTCTCCCACCCTGTATTTCTCACGACTGACCCACTCACTGTTGGCAGTTTAGCACATCTTTGAGACTGTGGGAAGGAAGCCAAGCAGAGAAAGTGCAAACTCCGCGCTGACAGCCGGCCCCGAGGGTGGGATCGAACCCAGGTCCCTGGAGCTGGGAGGCAGCGGCGCTCACCACCGAACGGTCAACCCAGACACAACTCCATCCGCCGAGCGGTGCGTCAACTTCGACGGCCAAGTACGAAAAGTAAGACAAAAACGCCGACGGCAGCTCATGTCATGTCATTCCATCCCAAGGCAGCGACAGACCAAGAGTCGACGCGAAGCAAACGCTGTTTTTATTTTTAAAGCACAAGCTGCGAGTGCAGAAAGATACAAAACTCGCCGCGAAGCAATTCCACCTGTCTCCCACTGCCCCCCCCCCCCGAACAAAAACGTGCAAATTATAACGATGTGCACTAATACTACTACTACAACAACAACTCGGATCCAAACACGCATAAAAGTTGAGTGAGGGGGGTCGAAATTGTGGTTTGAATATTAAACACCACCCCCCCGCCGTGAAAATAACTACAGTTTACCTCATGATTTGTCCAGGACTGTTCAGTAAAACCAAAAAAAAACAGATCGCCTGCTGGATTATAACCGCGATATTGCAACTTCGTGAGAGCGACGACTTCGCCGCTCGCTCGACGCCGCCCAAAAGCGAGAAACTGCCGCACGCGCCGCCCAACCGCCAACGGTCGTGGACAGGTCCCGCCCCCTCCCCCGCCTCGAACCCCGGCCATCCTATTGGTGAAGAGGTATGTAGGGGTGGGAGCCGATTGGCTACAAGTGAGGTCCATCACCGCGAGTCGGGCACGCCCCTGGCCGCGCCCACCGGGTTTCCCGCCCCACCCTCACCCCCGCCCTTCTCCCCAATGAAGCATGGTGTTGGGTGATGGAGCGTTCTGAATTGCACTTCTTAAGTCTTTGGATGGCCTCCAGCCCGTGAATGAAATTTAAGTCGTCGCAACCTACTTGGGCCTGTCCCCCCCCCACCACCTCCCTTTCCACCCAGTCAGGAGACATAACCAGCTGACTGTAAGCGAATATCTTTTGGCTCTGGAAAGGCTTGTGGGTTCTCTCAGTGTCCTGAGAAGGATCCACCACAAAGAGCCTGAGAAGTTTCTGGGTGAGACTCCCCCAGCAAGATCAACGTGCCCCCAACAAATAAATGAAAGAAAGCATCAGACGGAGAGGGAAAGTGCCAGCATTACAAATCCCTGGCCAGCAGTTTTCCCAAAACTCAACATCTTCCAGTATCACATATTTTACCGAACAACAGCTAGGAACTCTTTGCCAAGTAATTCACCTGTCTGCCCGTTGCTTGTTCACCATTTAGAAGACACAAGTCAGGATGTCATGAACTCCTGTCCAATTGCAGAGACAAGTACAACTCCAATAATGCTCAGGGAACTCAACACAGACCTTCATCAAGATAGTCATTCAAATGGCGGCACAGTAGGACTCCTGAGCTGGGGCTCGTCCAGTTTGACAGCTTTTCTTTTTACTTACCTTTTGTCTTGACTTTGGATGGCATCAGCAGCAACAAGGAGCCCCAGCACAGACTCAAGAGGGTCCAGGACAGACTTGAGTGGGCCCAGCACAGACTCATGGTGGAGCCAAGTGAGCCCAGTGCAATCCTCACAGCAGCAACGAGTGAGACCCTACTTATTTTTCTGGAGTGAGCACAGGGTTTCACATTAGAATTGACGGTTACTACATTGGCAGAGGCAATGTCAGCGAGTTAGACCCAGTGGTGAAAAATGGCACCTGAAGAGTGTCGATTTCAATATTGGTTGGGTCGAATGTAAATGGCAGCAAGGCAATGGACGAGGATTAGTTGCATTGGCATTGTTGATGATGAGCTGGCTCAGGACTGATGGATTCTCTGTGAGCTATCATCTTTATTTCTTATTCTTAAAACTATTCAAAATGGCGCTGGATGACAGCAACATTGGAAAAGCTTTACAGTGTATTTTACTGTTCTCACTGTAAAATACAGGTGACAATAAAATCATTCGCTCACAAGACAAATCAGGACAAAATGGCCAGCTTAATCAGCACTCTGTCATGACTTTCAACATTTAATCCCTCCAGCAACAACACATAGTGGCATCAGTGTGTGGCATGTAAAAAATACACTGCAACAATTCACCAAGGTTCCTTCAAAAGCAACAGCATCCACAAAGATCATCAATGAATTTCCAGGCTGCATTTGCATAAAGAGCTGAAATGAGACAGGAAGTCATTTTTGTGGCGATAGATGGTCTTGGGGGTCGTGGTGCTGGTTGCAGGGAATGGATGGTGGATGGGGAAGTTGAAGACACAGCTCATAGGAGTAGTTTACAGCAGCAAGTGACTGCTTCCCATCAATGCCCCCTCTCAGATTGGCAAAATGGAGATCTTTACATCTCCCAAACCCAGGAGGCACGTTGCCCTGGTTTCCCTGCCAAGAAACAGCCACTTCTTTTGTTTGCTTGCTGCAAGTAAACAGGTCAGTGGGGGGGTTGAATCCCTTTGGCCTTTAATTGGAGGCAGGTCGAGAAAGACCTTGTCACCAAGAACCTATTTGTTGAGGTGGCAATTATGTGTCCTTCTCATCACGTTCCGTGCCATCTCCAGGAAGGGGATATTCATGCCATTCCTGACTGTCCTTCACTGTTTCTGTGTCAAAATCCTGGAACTCTCTCTCTATCAGCACCATAGGTGTACCTGCACTCCCAAATACTGAATTCAAGAGGCAGATCACCACCAGCTTCTCCAGGACAATTAGCAATGAACAATAAATACTGCCTCACCAACAATGTCCCCATCCCATGGACAAATAATAAAAGAAAAATTCTGGGCAAAGGAGTGGATTTTTCACTGAAATATAGTGTTGAAATTCTGGTGGTGGGTAGTACTAGGGACACACAAATTAATACATTCCTAAGCCTGAACTGTATCAGTTACAGAAAAAAAAGTGCTTTGTTGCGGCCGTACAGGACATTGGTTCGACCACTGTTGGAATATTGCGTCCAATTCTGGTCTCCTTCCTATCGGAAAGATGTTGTGAAACTTGAAAGGGTTCAGAAAAGATTTACAAGGATGTTGCCAGGATTGGAGGATCTGAGCTACAGGGAGAGGCTGAACAGGCTGGGGCTGTTTTCCCTAGAGCATCGGAGGCTGAAGGGTCACGTTATAGAGGTTTACAAAATTATGAGGGGCATGGATAGGATAAATAGACAAAATCTTTTCCCTGGGGGTGGGGAGTCCAGAGCTAGAGGGCATAGGTTTAGGGTGAGAGGGGAAAGATATAAAAGAGACCTAAGGGGCAACTTTTTCACGTACGTGTATGGATTGAGCTGCCAGAGGATGTGGTGGAGGCTGGTACAATTGCAACATTTAAGAGGCATTTGAATGGGTATATGAATAGGAAGGGGTTGGAGGGATATGGGCCGGGTGCTAGCAGGTGGGACTAGATTGGGTTGGGATATCTGGTCAGCATGGACAGGTTGGACCGAAGGGCCTGTTTCCATGATGTACATCTCCATGACTCTATGATCAAGGAGTTGTCCTCACTGATATAACCAGCAGAATTCATGTTCACTGAAGTGAAAGTCAAAGTTCCTTCATTTATTTCTTCCCTGATGGAATTATTTTTAATCTTGTTTTGCCGTAATCATGTAATAGAGAGATATGCCATGTCCAACTAAGATCTTTAGGAGAAAGATTAAGCAGCTTTAAGTAAACACCTGCAAGCTAAGTAGAATTTTCTCTGTTCAACAGACATTTTATCTTTCATATTGTTGCGTATAACCTGCCCAACATAGTTTGAAGACCGAAATATATCGTCACTTGAATCTTTGACTGACTCATAAAACCTATTAAATAAAAGACATCATCTTGGACTGTCTTTGCTTGTAACAAAATTAGTTTGTACACTTGTCAGATGTAACACCACCAGTTGATCCATTGCATTGTTGAGGGATTATATTCCAAAAGCTGTTCCTCAATGGAACACTGTGTTCAACTAAGGTTGGAACAGATTGCTATTGAATCACCAAAAAGAACACATTGTCCCAATCGTGTTGCATTACTGGTTTACCCCCCGAATAGATAAGCACTGCCCTTAACCACAAACTGCTTGAGCATCAAAAGGATAGATTTCATTTTAACCATTGTGAATAACACAAGTATTTCGAACAGAAACAGGTGCATTACCTTAAGGTAGTATTCAGAGGAGTAGGTGCATGTCATCATGCTGAGATAGATATCTAATTGGTTTATTGAAAGATTATGGTGGCTATGGGTGTTGAATTCTGGTGATTAGCCAAATAAAAGACAGAATCGTAATATTGCATAAAATTAGAAATATGTATCATGACCCACTGGGGTAGCACATTGTGAATTGAATCTGACTATTCCTGAAGTCGTACTAAAGGTTGAAGTTTCTTTTAAAGTAAACATAGTTCACCATTTTACCTGACTTTCAAGCCAAGGTTGCAAAAAAGCAGTTCTAATGTCACAATAATCCTTCTTCAGTCAACCAGGCGATTGGTATCCAGTTGTCCTTCTCCGCAAGTTCCCATTGGTTTGTGAGTGCAGAGTGGACAGTTCACTAATCCCATGTCTCAGTTTTATCAGTTCAAAAGTGACAGCTCACAGTTACTCTGCAGAAAAGGTTTTTTTCTGAGTTTAAACTTTTTTTGACTGCAGCAAACAAGTAGTTACTGCTGGAGAGAACAACTGTGTACTTATGTCTCTTTCTCTCTTTGTTCATCTGTGTCTCTGTGACTTGTTTCCAGTTCAAACATACTCAGTTAGTTGAGAAACAATCAGCTTCACTTGTAAACAACTTACTGTTTCCTGATTATTTGCACATTGCAGGAACCCACAGCTACAGACACAAGCTTCACTGTAGGTATCAAATTTGTTGCTGTGAAATTATGCAGCCATCTGGTAAGTCTGTTTTCTTTTTTAAAACGTCTTTCTCGTTGTGGTGCATGGTTTCAAAAAACACAAAACTTAAAGGTCGACAGATTCACAGAGACCTTGGAGGTCCACACAACAGCTGGAGAAATTAGAGGGAATGTACTGACTGAACTCTGCTTGTTTCATTCAAGTCAATAGATCATTAAATGCTCAATCATTCCCATACTACTTGTTAGTTTGTAAGCTCATGATTGGGCTTTCTTGTAGTCTATCTGTTCTAGATCTTATTTGTGGAATGCTGTCTTTTCTCCTTAATTTTATTTCACATTTAATTGTCCATGGTTTTAGCAAGATGGAATTGTGCAGACCATCAATATTTCTCTTTGATTTTTCTCATTTTTTTAATTTGGAATAGTGAGTTGAAGTAAAGATTTGAACTTGTTTTCAAAGAGAAAGAATAAAGATAGATGTTGGCTATTGGGAACTGATCTGAAAAAAATCATGTGACCACATTACTGCTCTAATAAATGACACAATAAATGAATCAGCACCACTCTGGAATTGGCAGCTGCTGGTCTGATTATTGTAGTCTTCTGGAGACAGTGCTGCTTCGTCTTGTACTCTCTCGAGTTTCTCTCTTGAATCGTGTTGGTTATCAAATTGTTCCTTCAGTTCTCAAATTGTTGAATGTTCTGACAAAAAATCCCATTCACCAGTGACTTCTGAATTCAAGCAAGATATCAGTTCTACTTTTTATTCATTCAATTTATTTATTTGTGGGATATCACCAGCTGGCCAGCACTTATTGCTCATCCCTTGCTGCCTTTGACAAGGTGCCTTGTTGTTCTGCTGCAATCTACCTGTGGTATGTTGATTCACAGTGACATTCGGGACGGAATTCCTGGATTTTGATAACAACCAAGGCATCATCCAAGGATTTCATGATGGCCGGGCATAATTCATTGAAAATTGTTGATTAAACTGGCAAATTACCCTTTTTTTTAATTTATCAACTGTGACTGTCTGTTTATGGGTGAGGGTTATGATCAAAAAAGATTAGGCTTTAGATTGTGGATATCAATTAGATTACTTTGTTTAATAATTAACAAATTATTAATTTTTGTTCGAATTATAATTGTGTCCAAGCTCTGTTATTCATAAAGTCTGATTAGGAACAGTTAGAGCATTTGGAGGGTCATTGAATATTTTATTTTCACTGTGTTGCAAATCCAGTTACAGTGAGGCTGATGTGGCTTGACCTGCTACCTCCATGTCATAAAAGTCAGCACAATGCTGGGTGGAATTCAAATTTTCAAATTTGATTTCAAATTTTCATCAAACACAAAACAAATCTTTTCCACTGTCAGCAAGGGAACGCATATTCAGCTGTTGATTGTGTCAGCATTGTTTTGATCTGACTTGCCCCAGACCAGTTTCTGTACTCATTACTAAATGCTTTTCTTTTTGTTCGTATGCTCTTTAAAAAGTCCAACATTCCAAATTAACACTGTCTTCAACAATTGATCCTAGTCAACTCAATAAATAGATCCGTTTGAGATAAGCTGTGATGCTGGAGAAGATGTACTGTTTGAAGCTTTCCATTTGCTCCGTTAAACATATCACATACTTGACAACTCCATAAGAGATCACTTTGAATAATATTTTAAACAGGTTTGTTGGGCAATCTTAGCATCGTCTAAGTTGAGGGGGAGGGCAGCGGTGGCAGGAGAACATCAGGAAGCTTGTCCACAAAATTCCACAACAGTTCAGTCTCAGAGGATTAGCTGTTGCCCATTCTCTTAACCAAATGAATACACAGTCTTGATTCTAAGAAACATGAATTGTTTACTAACCTATTGCATATCATTGAACATGTTGAATACTTCAATAATTCTTGTCCTAAAATTGTCCAAAAAAAACATTTGTTTATGTGATAATGGAAATAATTCCTTGAACACTGAAAACTGATACAATCTTGTCCTAATACATCTGTACTCTTTTCATCAGCGGTGTGTGCTAAAAGCAGAAGGGTTTATTCATTTTTTTGAAAATCTGTGTTTTCTATGTTTCCAATGACAGGGCTCATCTGCTCCTTCAGTGGTTTAATGTGGATAAGGTGATGTTGTCCAGGATGGCTGGAAGAATAAAAGGGCAAATTATTGCTTAAATAGGAACCAGATTCAAAGTGTGTCAGGGTAGAGGGATTTGGGCATCTTAATGCATGAATAGCAGAAAGTGGGTATGCAGGTGTAGCATATAATAAGAAAGGCAGATGGAATTCTGACATTTATTGCAAAAGAAGTGTTGTTCCAATTATGTAGGGTGTTGGTGAGACCGCATCTGGAATATTGTGACCAGGTTTGGTCTTTTTGAGGAAGTTGTAGTGGCACTAGAGGCAGTTCAGAAGATGTTCATAAGGTTGATTCCAGGCATAAAAAGGCTGTCATACGAGAAACAGTTGAAGAGCTTGAGTTTGTACTTGCTGGAGTTCAGAAGAATAAGGGGGAATCTGATTAAGGTTAATAAAATGTTCAAGGGGATTAATGAGGTAGACATTGAATAGATGTTCCTTTTTGTGGGATGGTCTCGAACAAGAAGTCAGATATACAGAATGAGCGGAGGTGGGTTCAAAACTGAGATAAGGTGAAACTGTTTCTCTCCAAGATGGAATTCTGACATTTATTGCAAAAGAAGTGTTGTTCCAATTATGTAGGGTGTTGGTGAGACCGCATCTGGAATATTGTGACCAGAGATAACTTATACATTCAGATCTCAAGAAGCTAATTTGTGCTGAACAACTGCTCCTTATTTTGGATTTAATTGCTGTGGCTTTAAATGGTTCTTGCCTCAGATTACCACTTGGTCACAAGAACAGGTAGGTGTAGATATTTTTGATCAACATATGGTTATATGTTGGCGACGGAGAGGGTGACATCGCAGAGCGGGATTTTTGTTGAGTTGGTGGCAGAGACTCCTGTTTGTCAAACGCCTGGTGCAGGTACTTCAGAAATCAGCAAGGCAGCAGTTTCAGCAGAACCAAGTACTTCTGGTTGTGTTGGGAGCGGAGTGGGGAGTCCAAGCAGCGGCAGTGGACCCAGAACCAGGAACTCCTGGGTTGCAACAGGCCACAAGTGGGAATTCCTGGTTATCAGCAACTCCTGGTTGTGGTAGGCCCAGAGCTGTGATCTGCTGGTTTTCAGTGAAGCATTGGCGGCAGCAGAGCCAAGGGCTCCTGCTTGTGGGGCAAGTGTGCATCCAGCATGGCAACCAACTTCGTGTCAGTAACCTGTCGGCGGGATGGGCCCAGCAACGAAGACATGGTGTCTAAGAGCAGCAACTTCCATGTTAATGGGTCTGGCACAGGTGTTGTTGGTGGGCTGGCTAAGAGATCGGGATTCATGGTGGAGGTATCAGAATGACAATGGACTTCCTTTCAGCTTTGTCTTCTTATTATCTTCATTCTTGAAGTATTCGAATTGTGCTGGGTTGTGTTGACAGTTGAAGCTTTTCGCTGTATTTTACCATGTTCTCTGTAGATACAAGTGACAATAAATCCTAATTCATATATTTGATCAACATGTTCAGAAGTTTTATGACTCACCTCCAAAGCAGGTGGGACCTCAACCCCCAAGCATCCAGCTCAAAGGTACAGAGGTAAGCACTTTGCCACAAGAACCTTTTAAATTTGAAGTCTCCCAGCAGCTTCAGTGGGATTTGAATGACCAAAGCATCAGTCTGGTCGTCTGAATTATTAATCCAGCGACATTGTCATTTTCCATCACAGGTGTGTACAAGTTTGTCTTCTCCAGTTGGAAGTTTAAGAAAGACTATTAGCATTACTACCTTCTCCAGTTGGAAGTTTAAGAAAGACTATTTGCATTACGACCTTCTCCAGTTGGAGGTTTAAGAAAGACTATTTGCATTACTACCTTCTCCAGTTGGAAGTTTAAGAAAGACTATTTGCATTACTACCTTTTCAGAGTTGCTGCAGAACTTGAAAAAAAACTGTGACCTGTCCAGCAAACTGAAAGCAGCAGTTTGATGACGACCACACTGCACTTCCAACCGAAACAAAACTGATGATTTGCAGCTGAAGTTAGTGCAGCAATTCTCAGCAAGCATTAAATGTAAAACACCGGTTCGTGGGAAAACCATCCCAGATTTCCCTGGACTCTTCAAGAAACTGTTACAAGCACAAGGGTGGCAATATGGCTCAGTGGTTAGTGCTGCTACTTCAATAGCACCAGGGACCCAGGTTTAATTTTACTCTCGGGCAACTGTCTGTGTGGAGTTTGCACACTTTCTCCATATTGAAACGACACTGGGTAAACCCTCCTGCTTAATTTAAACCAGCATCACAAAAGATTTACCGCATGCTGTAATCTGTGAAAATTTGAGAGGCCAACAACTATTTCAAGTAAAAATTAACAACTTCATTTCTTCAAGTATAACAGAGAGTAATTAACTAACAACTATTTACAACTCCTTCCTCTAACCTATTTTTTACCTTCCCTTCTGTAATACTAGTCCAATAAAACCCCCAATTAAGATTTACCAATATTCAACTTTCCAAAAAAAAGCCAGCTGTTGAATCTCCTTTTTATATTTTCCTCTATCGAGTTACTCTCCTGGTCTGTGTTGATGTTCTCTGTGCAAACTCCTTCTCTGGACAGGTACCTCTCAGATAGTTCTGACTAGCAGCCTACATCTGTTGGTCTTCTGGCAGTTCTCTTCCAACTGTTCAATTTTTCTCTGTCTTATACCCCCAAAGCACTGGATTGTGTCATTGGCTTTTAATATTGTCAATGTACTCAATTCAAACTTGATTGGATTTTTTTGAGGGGTATAATTTAAACTGATTGGCCAAATTCAAATTTGTTTTTCTCTCCAGGCAACCAGCTGCACCACATGTTACATTGTTACCTTATTCAGAACACTTGGTGCTGTCAGACAGTTCTGCTAGCTTTTAACTCTCCGAAAGGTACAGTACACCCACACTTCGTAACAGTGTAGAGTCATAGAGATGTACAGCATGGAAACAGACCCTTCAGTCCAACCTGTCCATGCTGACCAGATATCCCAAACCAATCTAGTCCCACCTGCCAGCTCCCAGTCCATATCCCTCCAAACCCTTCCTATTCATATACCCATCCAAATGCCTCTTAAATGTTGCAATTGTACCAGCCTCCACCACTTCCTCTGGCAGCTCATTCCATACACGTACCACCCTCTGCGTGAAAAAGTTGCCCCTTAGGTCTCTTTTATATCTTTCCCCGCTCATCCTAAGCCTATGCCCTCGAGTTCTGAACTCCCCAACCCCGGGGAAAAGATTTTGTCTATTTATCCTATCCATGTCCCTCATAATTTTGTAAAGATCGAAAAGTTCACCCCTCAGCCTCCGACTCCAGGGAAAACAGCCCCAGCCTGTTTAGCCTCTCCCAAGAGCTCAAATTCTCCAACCCTGGCAACATCCTTGTAAATCTTTTCTGAACCCTTTCAAGTTTCACAACATCTTTCCGATAGAAAGGAGACCAAAATTGCACGCAATATTCCAACAGTGGCCTAACCAATATCCTATACAGGCGCAACATGACCTCCCAACTCCTGTACTCAGTACTCTAACCAATAAAGGAAAGCATACCAAACGCCTTCTTCACTATCCTATCTACCTGCGACTCCACTTTCAAGGAGCTATGAACCTGCACTCCAAGGTCTCTTTGTTCAGCAACACTCCTTAGGACCTTACCATTAAGTGTATAAGTCCTGCTAAGATTTACTTAGTATCTGTGTGTTTTTTTTCCCACAGTCCAAAGATGGAGAAGTTAGCTGGATTGGCCATGCTAAATTGCCCACAGTGTACTAGGAATGTGTAGTATCGTTAAATTAGCCATGAGAAATGCAGGGTTACAGAGACTGGTTGGGTTGGTCTTCAGAGGTTTGGTGTGGACTCGATGGGCTGAATTGCCTGCTTCCATACTGAAGGGATTTTATTCTCTTCACCCAGGAAAAATATAAGGTCACCAATGAACAGATAGTTTTGCTTTGCCCTTGTTAGGTTTAAGTATATTGCAAAAGTTTTACTCAAAGGCTGCTCAAGGAGTCAGGGTGATTGAAGTGGAAGAATGTGTGTTGAAGAATATGTCTAAATGAAGTTGGTAATCCTAACTACAGGTTTAAACACTGCTAACCTCATGCATGGCTACATTAAGATGTGTTCAGTAAATATCAACCTGTCCCATTCAGGAGTTAGGGATAGTTGAAGAGAATGGCCCTTGGATCTTCCACTATATCTTCTACGTGAGGTATTGGTAGGCTTCCTGAAGGCACAGTGAAGTACCTGGCCTGGTGTGGAACTGGTGAGCATAGAATAGAAGAACAGGAGGCACCCCTTAAAACAGGAGGCACCCCTTTAAAACGAATGTTTCTTTTCTTGCCTATAGCTTAAATTCTTTTTGAAAATTATTTGTGATTTACAAATATATAAACATATACAAACTGAGATCATCAAATTTTGAATGTTGATTTATTTGAGTACATAACTGTCGTGGTTCTGTTTTCTGGACATAAAGTGTTCTCTTCTTCAATATTCTTTTCCTTTTGCTTTATTCCTTTAAAGGTTGTGTGCATTGCTGGCAAGGAAAGCACTTGTTTCCATTCTTGAGCTGAGTGGCTTTCAAGTTCATGTGAAATGATATTGAAGAATCACCCAAAAGAGCTCCACTTCCTCATGCCTTTGCACATCACTTCCTTATCTCCTGGGAAGGGAGTTAACCTAGTATCCTGACTGATATTTATTCTTTTGTCAACATCTTCAAAAGACAGATGATCTGCGAATGATCACATTGCTGTTTGTGGAGTTTGCTCTGTGCAATTTGCCTTTCACTTTTACAGTAGCTACATGTCAAAAGTTCCGAAGTGACTTTGGGCTATCTGGGGGTCATGAAAATCATCTTTTCTTTCTTTATCGGCTTAGAGGATGTCATCTGCAGACCAGTCATGCTTTAGACATCTTTCCCAAAGGAGGTTAACCTGAGCTGTACATTGTTCTAGTTGTTGCTGAATCAATGTTTGTAGAAATTCCACTTATTTTTGTGTTGCTACTTGCAGACTGATCTTGTAAAATTAAATTAGAGTGGTTTTCCAGAAGCAATGTTTGTGCACAGGTCAGCAGAGTTATTTCTGTTTGATTTTGAAAAAGAACTCTCTTATTGTCCATTGTGAAAGCAAGTACAGTGTTTCTTGACCATTCCTTCAACCTTTGAGAAATTCTTATGGCTGGTATTCTGAAAGGATAAAATGAAAAAGGTGGAAGAGTTTTCTCTGTTCACAATTATTATGCAATATGTAAGTTTAGTCAAGGAACAGAGTACTCAGCCACTTTAACCTGTTCCACCATTCAATGAGATCATGACTGATATGTGGCCTCACACTATTTTAACAAAAAATTATATTTCTCAGATTTTAAATTAACCAGGAATTCTTTGCAGCCAATTGAAAATCTCACTGGCCAAGTCTTAGAACGACATGGTGACAAAATGTACCGCTGCCACTCAGAAGGACAAGAGCAGCAAGTACATGGAAATAGTACCGCCTGCAAGTTCATCTCCAAACCACATACTGTCCTGACCTGGAACTACCCCGGTGCTCCTTCACTTTCACTGGATTATAATCATGGAATTTCATTCCTAACAGTACTGTGGGTGTACTTACACCCAAGGTCAGTGGTGGTTCAAGGAAACAGCTAACCCAACACAATGTGGGAACAGGCAGCAAATGCTGGCCCAGCGAGCACTGGCCATATCCTGTAAAAAAGCAAATAAAAAATGTTCTTGTGAGCACCGCACTCTTTTCACAGTCTGGGTGGTACCACAATAGATTCCATTTATAAACCTTGCAGTTCGTGTTGCCCGCAGTGGACCAGGGCGAGGTGTGCTGCTTGCTTTTCTGCCTTACCAGTCAAGTAAGTAGTGCGTGGAGAAAATTAACATGCCCTGAAGGGATTAAGAAATAATCCAGTCTTCATAGATGTAATTTTCATGCGGACCCATTGCTCAGAAGGAAAGGGTGGAGAAAGGTAGAGCGATAGTTATTGGGGACTCAATAGTGAGGGGCACAGATAGGTGGTTTTGCAGGGGCGACAGAGACTCACGATTGGTATGTTGCCTCCCAGGTGCAAGGGTACGTGATGTCTCTAATCATGTTTTCCGGGTCCTCAAGGGGGAGGGGGAGCAGCTCCAGATCATGGTCCACGTTGGCACCAACGACATAGGTAGGAAGAGGGGTGAGGATGTTAGACAGGCTTTCAGGGAGCTAGGTGGGAAGCTCAGAGCTTGAACGAACAGAGTTGTGTCTGGTTTGTTACCCGTGCCACATAATAGAGAGTCGAGGAATAGGGAGAGAGAAGAGTTAAATGCGTGGCTACAGGGCTGGTGCAGGAGGGAGAGATTCCAGTTTCTGGACAACTGGGGTTCTTTCTGGGGAAGTTGGGACCTCTATAAACAGGATGGTCTGAACCTGAGGGGCACCAGTATCCTTGGGGGGAGGTTTGCTAGTGCTCTTTGGGAGGGTTTAAACTAACTCTGCAGGGGCATGGGAACCTGGACTGTAGCTTTAGGGTACAGGACCTTGAGTGTAGGGAGGTTAGGAACATGGCATCGATCTCGAAGGAGGGTGCCTGCAAACAGGAAGGTGGCTTGAAGTGTGTATACTTCAATGCCAGAAGTATAAGAAATAAGGTAGGTGAGCTTGCAGCATGGGTTGGTACCTGGGACTTCGATGTTGTGGCCATTACAGAGATGTGGGTAGAACAGGGACAGGAATGGCTGTTGCAGGTTCCAGGGTTTAAATGTTTTAGTAGGGTCAGAGATGGGGGTAAAAGAGCGGGAGGTGTGGCATTGCTTGTCAAGGATAGTATTACAGCAGTAGAAAGGGTGATGGAGGAAGACTTGCCATCTGAGGTAGTGTGGGCGGAGGTGAGAAATAGGAAAGGTGAGGTCACCCTGTTAGGAGTTTTCTACAAGCCTCCTAATAGTCCGAGAGAAGTAGAGGAAAGTATTGCGAAGATGATTCAGGAGGAGTGAAAGTAGCAGGGTGGTTGTTATGGGGGACTTTAACTTCCCAGATATTGACTGGGAAAGCTATAGCTCGAGTTCGTTAGATGGGTCGGTGTTTGTCCAATGTGTGCAGGAGGGTTTCCTGACACAATACGTAGACAGGCCAACAAGAGGTGAGGCTATACTGGATTTGGTTCTAGGTAATGAATCAGGCCAGGTGTTAGACTTGGAGGGAGGTGAGCACTTCGGGGGCAGTGACCACAACTCGGTGACTTTTACACTAGTGATGGGGAGGGTTAAGTGTGCACTGCAGGGCAACAGTTATAGCTGGGGGCAGGGAAATTATGATGCGGTGAGGCATGACTTAGGAGGCGTGGATTGGAAAAATAGGCTTCAAGGGAAGAACACAAATGATATGTGGAGATTGTTCAAGGAACAGCTAATGGGTGTCCTTGATAAGTATGTACCAGTCAGGCAGGGAGTAAAGGGTCTTGTGAGGGAGCCGTGGTTAATAAGGTATTGGAATCCCTTGTGTAAGGGAAGAGGGTGGCCTATGTAAAGATGAGGCATGAAGGTTCAGTTGGGGCGATTGAGAGTTATAAGGTAGCCAGGAAGGATCTAAAGAGAGAGCTAAGAGCAGCGAGAAGGGGACATGAAAAGTCCTTAATTGGTTGGATTAGGGAAACCCAAAGGCTTTCTATAGGTATGTCAGGAATAAAAGGATGACTAGGGTAGGTATCGGTCCAGTCAAGGATAGTAGTGGGAAGTTGTGTGTGGAGGCGGAGGAGATTGGAGAGACACTAAATCAATACTTTTCGTCAGTATTCACTCAGGAACAGGACACTGTTGCTGATGTGAATATTGAGTCACAAGTGATTAGAATGGATGGCCTTGAGATACGTAGGGAAGAGGTCTGGGGAATACTGGAAAGGATGAAAATAGATAAGTCCCCTGGGCCTGATGGCATATATCCTAGGATCCTCTGGGAAGCTAGGGAGGAGATAGCGGAGCCATTGGCCTTGATTTTTATGTCATCGTTGTCTACGGGAATAGTGACAGAAGACTGGAGGATAGCGAATGTGGTCCCCTTGTTCAAGAAGGGGAGCACGGATAGCCCGAGTAACTACAGGCCAGTGAGCAAAGTCTTAGAGAGAATTGTAAGTGAACAAAGTCTTCTGTTGTGGGCAAAGTCTTAGAGAGAATTGTAAGGGATAGGATTTATGAACATCTTGATAGGAATAATGTGATCTAGGATAGTTAGCATGGTTTTGTGAAGGGCAGGTCGTGCCTCACAAACCCTATTGAATTCTTTGAGAAGGTGACCAAGGAAGTGGACGAGGGCAAAGCAGTAGATGTGGTGTATATGGATTTTAGCAAGGCGTTCGATAAGGTACCCCATGGCAGGCTAATGCAAAAACTATGGAGGTATGGCATTGAGGATGCATTAGAGGTTTGGATTAGGAATTGGCTGGCTGGAAGGAGACAGAGGGTAGTAGTTGATGGTATAGGTTCATCTTGGAGCGCAGTTACTAGCAGTGTTCCACAAGGATCTGTTTTGGGACCATTGCTGTTTGTCATTTTTATAAATGATCTGGAAGAGGGGCTTGAAGGCTGGGTGAGCAAGTTTGCGGATGACACGAAAGTCGGTGGAGTTGTGGACAGCGAAGAAGGATGTGGCAGGTTACAGCGCGATATAGATAAGTTGCAGAGCTGGGCAGTAAGGTGGCAAATGGAATTCAATGTAGCTAAGTGTGAAGTCATTCACTTTGGTAGGAGTAACAAGAAGATGGATTACTGGGCTAATGGTAGACTACTTGGTAGTGTGGATGAGCAGAGGGATCTTGGTGTCATGTACACAGATCTTTGAAAGTTGCCACCCAGGTAAATAGTGCTGTGAAGAAGGCATATGGTGTACTGGGCTTTATTGGTAGAGGAATTGAGTTCCGGAGTCCTGAGGTCATGTTGCAGTTGTATAAGACTCTGGTGCGGCCTCATCTGGAGTATTGTGTGCAGTTTTGGTCGCCATACTATAGGAAGGATGTGGAGGCATTGGAACGAGTGCAGAGGAGGTTTACCAGGATGTTGCCTAGCATGTTAGGAAGATCGTATGAGGAAAGGCTGAGGCACTTGGGGCTTTTCTCATTGGAGAAAAGAAGGTTTGGGGAGATTTGATAGAGGTGTACAAGATGATTAGGGGTTTAGATAGGGTTGACAGTGAGAACCTTTTTCCGCGTATGGAGTCAGCTGTTACTAGTTTTAAATTAAGGGGTGGTAGGTATAGGACAGATGTTAGGGGTAGATGTTTTACTCAGCGGGTTGTGACTTCATGGAATGCCCTCTCCCTCTTTATGGTCATTTAAGTGGGCATTGGATAGGCATATGGAGGTTATTGGGCGAGTGTAGGTTAGGTAAGCTTCAGTCGGCGCAACATCGAGGGCCGAAGGGCCTGTACCGCGCTGTATTTTTCTATCTTCTATGTTCTATTTGTGAGATGACCCTTGTTTTTTAATTCTCAAAATCCAACGGTGGTCCTGTAATCCTTGAAATGCATTCTTTGCAAAATGTGAAATTTAACACTGCCCACAATACAGAATTGTAATGGGAAAAGTGAGTAATAGGTAGCATTACTGTGATGTAATAATATCATCTGGTAAATTGAAAAGAATTCGCTGTTGTTAAGAAAAATTGCAATAATGGCTTTTTTCGAAGAGTTCATATTATTATTGCTATGGAGATTATACCATATTTCCCTTGATTCTAAACTAAAAACTGTATTCATGCTAATTCTTCCCTCGTATTTAGCAAAAAGCCAAGCTTCAAATCATAATTTGTGTTCAGCAACTGATGTGCTTAAAGAGTACCTTTGTGAATGTTTTTTTTTCCAGAATGTTGTACCTTAACTGCCTATATTTAGATAGAAATTGCTTTTCTAAGTGCATGAACTCTAAATTGCCTTATCTGTGTTGAGTGGAATTTGCATTTTGACAATCTTTCACACTTAGCTCATAACAGTGAAAGATGACTAAGCTGCTTTCAAATATTTTAAAGAACACCCGTTTCACTTACACTTCCATCTGATGAAGCAAGCCTTTGCAGTTTTTCTCTGAATTTCATTTTCTGGCAGAATGGTCAACTATTTTATATAAGTCACGTTGTTGTTAAACATACTTCTGAACTCAATTCAAGTCAGATTTGATCGTCTTTTACACTGATTCGCCTGGATTCACGTGACAAGGAATGAATATTAAGTTCAATACATGGTTCCAAGATAAAGCTCAGGGGGCATTGCGTGGTGTGTTATTGAACCCAACAAATCACAAAGATACTGTGTTCAATCCCTACTCCTTTTTTTGGCAAGCTACAATGCAACTTATGGGCTTAGAAGTACAAAAAAAAAGCAAGCAAGGCATCCTGGATTGATTTTTAGAAATCCCTACTGAATGATGTATGTGTGATCAACAGGTAAAGTCATGAGTTGGCTACATTGTGAGTTCTGAAAGGTAAACTATCCAAGCCACATTCTTTGGACCCAAAATTCCATTGCGTTTCCAGCAATCTTCCAGCTTTACAGGAGGGAAGTGCCATTTTTCTGGTCAACAAAATGGAGTAGGAGCCCTTTACAATCTACCTGCTGAGGCCTCTTGCATTTCATTTCAGCACAATTAAAGACAGCCAGTGATGCTGCAGCTTTTAGCTTTCTGTTTCAGCATTTGCAATCATATGTGAGTAATTTATAGTGCAAAATATAGGCACAAAAATTACAGCAGTGCAGCTTTTGAAGGTTTTCCCTGTTACGTTCAATTGCTCAAAGCTATATAGTTGCTGAAATGGCCAGCTAGTAACAATGCAAGAAGGGGGCAGGGTATCTAGGTTAATTATGACACAAATAATGTCGCTCCTTAACCAAGATCCAAGCAGCAAATCTTCCCAGCCACTGAACTAGTGACATAGTTGGGAAAATTGCCTGGGATGGCCATTGACGAGCTTGTTCACCTAAGAACAAAAGGTCCCAGTTTCGACACAAGTGTTGAATGGGAAGATGAGATTCCTGCCACTGAGCAATGAGAGACCTAATTTCATGCATGAGCAAAAAGTAACTTCTTTGCTATGACATCATCTCCCCAAAAATGACAATTATAAAATGCCAAGCAGCAGAACTAATTAATTAAACCTTGTTTGACTTTTAAGGAGCAGGACGACAGAGAGAGAGAGACAAAAATAGGGTAACATTCTGAGGAAGGGTCACCGGACCCAAAACATAAATTCTGATTTCTCTCCACAAATGCTGCCAGAACTGCTGAGATTTTCCAGCAGTTTCTCTTTCTGTAATATTTTGGTTACCAGTCTAAGGGGAAAGAGGACCAAGGCCAAAATAAAAACTCAGTTTTCACCCCAGGTGGCACATACTCCAAACTGGCTTCACCAGAATTCCTACAAAAGTGGGTGTGGAACGCAGGCTGACTTCAGAATGGATTTTCTTTCTCTTCTGATCTCATACATGAATAAGATTTTTGAGAGGAAGGAGGAAGAGGTGAGGGAAAGTGTGCGTGCATGTCTGCACCAAACAGCCTATGTGTAGTTGTCTGCCTCACTTTTAATGGTTCTTTTTATCTTCTCTCACTCTCTCATTCTCTCTCACACTCATTCTCTCTCACTCCCCAGAGATCTTTTAATGATTTGAAGCTTGTTGTAACTATAATATAAATGATTAACTATGTTGTTCTGTTGGCTCAATGCTGTGATACCTCATACAATTAAATGCACTGAGTCATATTTAACACCCACTAAAATATTTCTTCCGTTGTCGTTTACCAGTTCACTGGGGGTACTTCATCTTTCCTGATGAAGGGCTTATGCCCGAAACATCAATTCTCCTGCTCCTCGGATGCTGACGGACCTGCCATGCATTTTCAGCACCACACTCCCGACTTGTACTTCTTTCCACACCTTATTGAGCATACCTTATTGGAGTATATGCCACCATTAGTGAAAACACATTGCGCACTTCAAAACATTTGGACAGATTTGGGGAAGGCAATACGTAGTGGCAATGTCAATAAACTAGTGATCCAAAGTCCCAGGCCAATGTTTTGAGGACATGGTTTCAAATCCCACTGTCACAGATAGTGACATTTCAATTCATTAAAAATCTGGAATTAAACAGCTGCCATGTCACCACTAATGATTATCATAAATGCCCATCTAGTTCGCAAATGTAATTTTGGGAAGAAACCTGTTGTCCTTCCCCAGTTTGGCCAACATATGACATCTCTACACAGTAAAATTGTTGACTTTTAACTGCCTTCTGGGTAATTCGGGGTGGGCAATAAATGTTGACTTTAGTTAATGATGACAACATCCCCGAATGATTTTTTAAAAAAGGATAAACTTTAATAGGATGCCCCATGTGCTTTTCTCTGGTAAGTTCGCAGGCAAGTGATGACTGGTTCCTTTGAAAAGCATCAGGATTACTGATATGATACAATAAATGTTTATTAATTGATTAATTACTGGAAATTAATATCATGGGGTGGGGGGGTGGTGGTCAGCAAGGCTGTGAAGGTGGCAAGAAGGAAGAGTTTGGGTTAGGAATTGTCCAGCACAGGATCACACCATCAAAACAGGAGGAGGGAAGAGATCAGCTTCAAGGATAGAGGCAAGTTATTTGGCTGTTTATCTTACTTCACCTCTGCCCATCTCTGAAATGGAAAGCTCCAACAGAACAGAACCCACATGGGTCCTAATTCCCACCATCAGGTAAGTAAGTGCAAAGGGACTGAGGGAATCTTGTGCATCTGATTCAGGCAGCGATTGCTGTTGTTCACAACAACAGCGATCATTGGCCAATTAGCCTGCTGTTCAAGAAGTCATGCACACCAAATTGGTTGTTTTGGATATTGACCGTCCTGATTGCCAGATTACTTGACCAATGAGCCTGGACTACCCTGAGTGACCAGGCCCTGATTATTGGTACAACCTGCAAATCCCTCTTTCTGGCTCTGCCAGTGACGTACATTCCCAAGTTAATTGGACATACAATCTGTTTGATTGTCTGGAGGATAATCTGGACCAGTAAAATGTACCTGATATGCCCACCTTGCCTGGCCTGCTATGAACAAAGGTCAGTTGCAGCATTCCGATAGTAATGAATTTGCAAGAACAGTGTAAATCTGACATGTTTTTCTTTCAATTCAGCCACAACTCTTGAAAGGGAGTAAACCATCTCAGTCCTGAGGTGGTTAAAATCCCCATATACATTGACATGCTTTAAAAAGATATTTTAATTTCCCATGAACAACATAAAGGAATTGCACAGACTTTTATAGTAAAAAACAAACTGAAAGCAGCATTGATTCAGCACAAGGGGCAACTAGTATTCGAAACTTCAGAAAATGTTCCCCTGATATTTTTTTTTACATGGCTAAAAACCATGATATTGCAGTATACTTCACTGCCCACTCTGCATAGAATTTGCAGAGTTTACAAAAGCACTTCACCACCACTGTCTGCGTCAAACTGGTTTGCTTCTCATTTATCTGAAACATAACATTGAGTGACCGTCAAAAGGCATTCCTCACAGTTGCCACAGAAATCCCAAACCAATGACTAACACTAAGTCTGGTCTATTGGACTATTTACTCTTTCCCCTGAACTCTTGCCTGGCCACGCCAGGATGAATCTTATTATCACCAAAGTGGGTCTCTACAGCCAGAGACTGTCTTCCCTCCTGTATTTTTCCTGGAAATCGTAAAATGAACATATTCTCCTCTGTGCTGGCCACATCAACGATAGTCTTTCATCTCTGGGAACTCACCACCTCTCTCTGATTCTGTCTAAAGTTTCAGGGACTTAAGCTGTGTCCACAGTTAGCCATAGCTGTTCATATCTTTCAACAGTTTTCACCTATCTCTTATTAATTCATGATCTAGGACCTTTTTGATTTGATTTGGTTTATTGTAGTCACATGTAGCAAGACCAACATTATTTGAAGTTACGGTCCATTCATCAGTCTAATAATGGCAGGGAAGAAGCTGTTCTTGAACTTGTTGGTGCATGTATTCAAGCTTCTATTCCTTCTGTCTGACAGAAGAGGTTGTAGGAGGGCATTGCTGGAATGAGAGGGGTCATTGATGATGTTGGCAGCCTTTCTCCAGCAACAGGAAATGTAAATGGAGTCCCTCTATGGGAGATTGGCTTCCATGATGGTCCGGGCTGTGCACACAACCTTCATATGGTCCTGGGCAGAGCAGTTGCTACCCCAGGCCATTATGCATCCGGCTAGGATGCTTTCTATAGTGCATCTGTGCAAGTTGATGAGAGTCCTTATGGACATGCCACCTGAGGAAGAAGAGGTGTTTTTATGACTTCATCGACCATCACATTCACATGTAAGTCCAAGACAAGTTGTCGATTATTGTCAGTCCGAGGAACTTGATGCACTCAACCCTGTCCACCTCAGCTTCATTGGTCTAGTCAGGGGCGTGTCCTCCTCCTTTCTTCCTATCACCATGTTCATGAAGCTACCTGGCTTCGGTGCTGGGTAGAACTTACCACTGATCACCTGACTGTCTTCATCATTTCATTTTAACTAAAACTGAAGAGTTTAAAAAATAATCTTGTAAATTAGCATGAGTAACATGGGAATAGTAATTTATGGAAAAGGCAGGAAATCCGTTCATGATTTGGGCTCTGGTTCTGCTAATGCTTCTAAGCAACTGAAAAGCAAGTTCAATTACTAAAAATATATTTGCATGGTTGAAAACAAAATTCTGGGTTGTCAGGGCAACACAGGGGGAGTTCACACAGCATCTGTCTTTGATATACTGCACTTCCCCAAAATGGAGAATGATCTGTTCTTCTGCAGTCTTGCAAATTGAGGGATAATATCTTCTGATGGTCAAGATTCTGCTTTGAAACGTTTTCCACCAAAAAGTATGTCTTACTTAACCTACGTTTGTGATGACTGCAGTAGAATTTGTAACATTTATGAGCTTGTTCCAGGAATTGGGATCCATTAAGAAATGGCACTATGCCAATTGCATTAAATCTCAAAATGTAATGGTCATTGTGGACATTGTACAAAAGACAAATTAGACTTATTCAGAACTCCACAAACCTTCTAAAAACACAATCAATCCATTAAAACCAATCGAAAAAATGAAGAAAAAAGACCAGGAGCATTTCGAAAGTGTATATTCTCAACATTTCGATGAGGGAAAGCACCAAAGGGCTCCACTTGTGTTGCTGCTGCTCTTTGAACAAGGTTACATTGTCCTTGGGTTTTTTTTCAGAGGGTTCTTAAACGCAGAGACTCTGGGTGGTCTAGGTTTGAAGGGTCTTAGAGCCAATGTGATTATAACTAATAGACACTGCCTCAGACAAAAACTTTAAAAGTTTAAAAAATAATTGGACAATGAAAGGGGAATGGTCAGTTCTCTCAGTTCAGCTTTGCTTTGGTTTGGTTTGGTTTTAACAGGCAGTCAGTTGTGAAGGTGCTGGGCCCAAAGAAACAGGTCCAGGCTAATCGTTCCTCTCTCTCTGACATCTCTCCTGTAAGACTCTGTGTTTGATTTAACCTTTTTTGCCAAGGGGTGTTTATGGGGATTGTTACAAGTATTTGGTGCAGCATCATTAAGTTGGGATAATCTGTTGGGTTTTCATTTGGTAATCTTGCAAATAATCTTGCAACCTTCATATGGTCCTGGGCAGTGCAGTTGCCATACCAAGCGAAGTGGTTGGGCCAGCTACTGTACTCCTGGAATGCCCATTCACACCTGCTTAAAACAACAAGCAAAGTTAGGATCTGGACTACTTTCATGAAATGTTTTGAGGGATCTGGCCTGGTCCATAGTAAACTACAGTGTGTGTTTGGGGAAGTGCAGTATATCAAAGACAGATGCTGTGTGAACTCCCCCTGTGTTGCCCTGACAACCCAGAATTTTGTTTTCAACCATGCAAATATATTTTTAGCAATTGAACTGATTATTGGTGAGCAGCAATGTGATAAAGGGAGTCAAATGCTTGTCTCTCCCCTTCAATGAATAGTGGAAAGTCCTTGGTGACTGCTCCATATGGTGATACACAGGAATCTTATCCCTTGCTGCCAGAGTTTTGGAGGACTTCCTTGGAGGTTTGTCACCCAGGTACTCACCCTGACACTTACGAACCAAACTTTCAGCTTTGGGCATATTGCTCCATTGCTTTGTGGATTGATGGGGAGTGTTGAAGACTAAAGGAGTGAACACTGACAAAAAATCTGGAGTGGAGCCCAAAGAAAGGGTGATGTCTAAATATATCATCCTCCCAGCAGCCCCTCCAAGCAGTGGTCCTCAGCATTCTGTTGGACTCAACCTCAGTGTCAGGATGGAAATCCTGATGTTGTGGCAGCCCAGGCTTGCACACTGGAGAGGATAAGAATACAAGGAACAGCAGTAATGAGTGATAATCCCAAATCAATTGGTGTTGAGAATGTCAAGAATGAGAGTTATGTCTAATGGCACACAAGACCATCAAATCCCACTGGGTGTTGACCCATGACAGCACATCTGCTTTAATGGATACTTGAAATACAAATGGCTAGAATCCACCATAACAGCAAACAAATCTTAAAAAGGGGCACAATACCATTTCTTTGATTGGCAAGCTGGAATATCAGGACAATGTACACAGGACAAATCACAGCTGTGATTGATATGAGTCTTCATGGACTATGACACAGCATCTCCACAGGGATTAAGCTCACCAAAAGCAGATCACAAACAGGAGCCAGTCAAGTTTAACCAGGCCCAAAAGCTTGAGAAGCTAAAACCTTATTTCCAAACAAAATATGCCAAGAGGTATCCTAGATACATTGAAGATCAGGGTATTGGCAACAATGTGTTCTGATCATCGTTGGATGTGACTCCCTGACCAGCATGATTACTGCATACAGCTATTATGCTGCTGTCAGCAATACAAATCATTCCCTGGTATGCAATGGATTGAAAATCCAAGCCTTGAATATTTCTTTTAATTCAGAGAAAAAATGCCATCCTCACTCCTAGGTCAGCTATACTGCTTGCCCAGATAAAAATTTGCAGTTGTGTAACTCAATTGGACAGATGCTGTTAGGCATTCTGACACTGAGTGCAGAAGTGAAATAAAAATATTTTGTGGCACACTTTGCAGTACTGCACTTTCACTCAATGCGAAGTAACAGCAGAAAAATGCTGATTGGTGCAGGGCTAACATCGCAACGATGGAACCTAGAATTCATGCCAAATGTTCTACAGCCTCACAGTTGACTGGCTGTCGGTGCAGTGCATTCAGCAGAATTTGCCGTATCAGAGTCAGGCACTTGAAACATACTGGGTGATGTTGAACACAGAGCTGACCAGCACCTTACCAGTTGGAGTGTTGCTACCAGTACGTTACAAAGATTTGTAGAAGAATCAAACTGAAAGATTTCAGTCATCAAGTTCATCTGAAATAAAAATAAGTGTAGCTGCTTGACGCAAAAAGATATGACAATGATTGTTATTTAAAATGGCATTGTCATAAGGACTACATTAAAACATGATGCTTCCATTCTCTTCCAGTGTGTTGTCCATATTAGATTTGGCAATTTCAGCAATTGAAGCCTCAAAGTATCTAAATATGTATGTTTGTCTATTTTGTGTTTTGACACAGACGGCATGATGTTTATTTTGAATGGTTCAGTGCTGCAACCTAAATAATGAACAGCCAAATTGAAAAACCACACTCAACGTTCATCTGTTCAATATGCCAGCTGTTTTCACAGCAGAATTGTTTTTTTAACAATTTCACAGCTGCAATCTGCCCAAAGTTTGGGAGAAGATTTGTAGCTCGGGTGCTTGTTGTTGTGGTTCTGTTCGCCAAGCTGGGAATTTGTGTTGCAAACGTTTCGTCCCCTGTCTAGGTGACACCCTCAGTGCTTCGGAGCCTCCTGTGAAGCGCTTCTGTGATGTTTCCTCCGGCATTTATAGTGCAATCTGCCTTCGGGTACGTCATCAAAATTGCTATTCTCCATGGAGCCAAGTGTTGGTATGCTTCCCAATCATTTGTGACATTACAGTTGTACTTCAGGTGCATCAACTTCACATCAGGATCATGAACAGGGACCCTGACTGATTATCTTATGGGATGTGAGCATCAGTGCCCTTGCAATGGAGTGACTTGCCAGGGCAGTAGCTGAGAGTAATGAGGGGCCAGTCCAGGATAGGACAGTCGATTTCCTTCCCTGCTGAGCAATAGTAAGCCAGATGGGTTTTTACAACCATGAACAGTTTACATTTTGCAGTTCAATTAGAGAATTGTTAATTGAGTTTTTTAATTCCACGAGCTGCCATCATGGGTTTGAACTGACTTTCCCAGAGTCGTAGCTTGGGTCTGAGGATTCCTGGTCAAGCAACATTACCACTGCATCCTTATTCCTTGGAGATACCAAGGTCCATGTACGGTTCTCACAGTCTTACTGCAGCACTGCCAGATACACAATAAATAAATAATTGCTGTTTGATTAACACTTGAAACCGTATGGCAGGCAAGGATCAGCACTTTTTGAAACTGGAACAGAGGGTGAGGAAAGGAAACTGACAAGGTAAAAACTACTTCAGGTCACGTAGGACCTTAAAGTGCCATCCGACAGTCTTCACAAATCTTGACTTGAACTGAAGCAGCATGTACATGAACAGGGAGCTGAATCCTGCCACACTGCAGTGAGCAGTAAAGAAGTTTAACTGCACAGCTGCATGAATACTTTATGTGATCAGTTCTTTTGAACATTATAAAGTGCTCAACATGTTAGTTTTAAAATGCCTTTGGGCATTTACAAGATCTGGGTTCATTTTTGCATTTCGGTTTCTACTTTTTTTAACAGGCCCCTCTATTGTTCTGCTCCTGCATTGTCCCATATGCTGGCCACATTATGATCTCTCACAAAGAAATCAGATAATGTTTCTACTGTGTGGGATATAGGTAAAGCAGTGATACTTCTGCAATCATAACTACTTATGCAAGGTAAGTGAACTCACACCAGTGTATAATTGTTTCAGGATTAGTGGTGCTGGAAGAGCACAGCAGTTCAGGCAGCATCCAAGGAGCTTCAAAATCGACATTTCAGGCAAAAGCCCTTCATCAGGAATAAAGGCAGTGAGCCTGAAGCATGGAGAGATAAGCTAGAGGAGGGTGGGGGTGGGGAGAGAGTAGCGTAGAGTACAATGGGTGAGTGGGGGAGGAGATGAAGGTGATAGGTCAAGGAGGAGAGGGTGGAGTGGATAGGTGGAAAAGGAGATAGGCAGGTAGGACAAGTCCAGACAAGTTATGGGGACAGTTACTGAGCTGGAAGTTTGAAACTAGGGTGAGGTGGGGGAAGGGGAAATGAGGAAACTGTTGAAGTCCACATTGATGCCCTGGGGTTGAAGTGTTCCGAGGCGGAAGATGAGGCGTTCTTCCTCCAGGCGTCTGGTGGTGAGGGAGCGGCAGTGAAGGAGGCCCAGGACCTCCATGTCATCAGCAGAGTGGGAGGGGGAGTTGAAATGTTGGACCACGGGGCGGTGTGGTTGATTGGTGCGGGTGTCCCGGAGATGTTCCCTAAAGTGCTCTGCTAGGAGGCGCCCAGTCTCCCCAATGTAGAGGAGACCATATCGGGAGCAAAGGATACAATAAATGATATTAGTGGATGTGCAAGTAAAACTTTGATGGATGTGGAAGGCTCCTTTCGGGCCTTGGATAGAGGTGAGGGAGGAGGTGTGGGCACAGGTTTTACAGTTCCTGCGGTGGCAGGGGAAAGTGCCAGAATGGGAGGGTGGGTCGTAGGGGGGTGTGGACCAGACCAGGTAGTCACGGGGGGAACAGTCTTTGCGGAAGGCAGAGAGGAGTGGGGAGGGAAATATATCCCTGGTGGTGGGGTCTGTTTGGAGGTGGCGGAAATGTCGGTGGATGATTTGGTTTATGTGAAGGTTGGTAAGGGTGGAAGGTGAGCACCAGGGGCGTTCTGTCCTTGTTACGGTTGGAGGGGTGGGGTCTGAGGGCAGACGTGCGGGATGTAGACGAGATGCGTTGGAGGGTATCTTTAACCACGTGGGAAGGGAAATTGTGGTCTCTAAAGAAGGAGGCCATCTGGTGTGTTCTGTGGTGGAACTGGTCCTCCTGGGAGCAGATACGGCGGAGGCGGAGGAATTGGGAATACAGGATGGCATTTTTGCAAGAGGTAGGGTGGGAAGAGGTGTAATCCAGGTAGCTGTGGGAGTCGGTGGGTTTGTAAAAAATGTCAGTGTCAAGTCGGTCCTCATAAATGGAGATGGAGAGGTCCAGGAAGGGGAGGGAGGTGTCAGAGATGATCCAGGTAAATTTAAGGTCAGGGTGGAATGTGTTGGTGAAGTTGATGAATTGCTCAACCTCCTTGCGGGAGCACGAGGTGGCGCCAATACAGTCATCAATGTAGCGGAGGGAGAGGTGGGGAGTGGTGCCGGTGTAATTACGGAAGATCGACTGCTCTACGTAGCCAACAAAGAGACAGGCATAGCTGGGGCCCATACGTGTGCCCATGGCTACCCCTTTGGTCTGGAGGAAATGGGAGGATTCGAAGGAGAAATTGTTAAGGGTGAGGACCAGTTCGGCCAAACGAATGAGAGGGTCGGTGGAAGGGTACTGTTGGGGACGTCTGGAGAGGGAAAAACAGAGGGCTTTGAGGCCCTGGTCATGGCGGATGGAGGTGTAGAGGGATTGGATATCCATGGTGAAGATGAGGCGTTGGGGACCGGGGAAACGGAAGTCTTGGAGGAGGTGGAGAGCGTGGGTGGTGTCTCGAACGTATGTGGGGAGTTCCTGGACGAGGGGGGATAGGACAGTGTCGAGGTAGGTAGAGATGAGTTCAGTGGGGCAGGAGCATGCTGAGACAATGGGTCGGCCAGGGTGGTCAGGCTTGTGGATCTTGGGAAGGAGGTAGAACCGGGCAGTGCGGTGTTCCCGGACTATGAGGTTGGAAGCTGTGGGTAGGAGATCTCCTGAGGTGATGAAGTTCTGTATGGTCTGGGAGATGATGGTTTGGTGATGGGAGGTGGGGTCATGGTCGAGGGGGCAATAGGAAGAGGTGTCCTCGAGTTGGCGTTTGGCTTCAGCGGTGTAGAGGTCAGTGCGCCAGACTATAATTGTTTCAGCCAAGAGCTGAGTTAACAAGATTGAAAACTATGTGAAGGAAATATATAATTGTTTTTGTATGAGTTAAAATGTGCATACAAGAATGAAATGTGCCTGCAAACAATGGTAGATGTTACAGACAAATAGATAAGGTGCTGTGGTGGGGGGAGGTTTCGCTAGATATGCCTGTCCAAACAGTTTCACGATTCAGCAAAAAAAACACAATCAAGAGGTCATAAGGCTGAGTATGGGCAAAGAATAAAAGGAAATATTGCTTTGGCAAGCCCGGAAACAGATGGCAGTGAAGAAGGATACATAACAATAAGAGCACAGAGGGAGGTGGTCACACGGCCTTGTGAGGCCAGAAATAAGCATTTTGTCACAGACAAGGCTGGATGATTTCAGAGGCAAACAAGAGTAGTGGGCGTCAGGCTTAGAGTAGTGGGAAATGTAAACAGGGGAAGAGCAATGGGAGGAGGGAAGGGAAACGAGTTACAAAAATATTGTGTACTCGTTAAACTCGGTGTGTGTGACTACCTTGTAATTAGTAGACACCACACCTCTCTTGCAAGAGCGTAATAAATGATACTACTGCTTCAGATCTTGTCTTGAACTGAAATTATTGAATTGAGTGAGCTTCGTTTCTCACATAGTGGGACCTGGTTATAATAAGAAGAAGTGTGGATCCAGCGGTGATGGGTGAGATCCTGAACAAACATTTCACGTTTGAACTTACTTGGAGAAAGACTGGGGAAGTCAGGGAAAAAACACAGTGGTGTCTTCAAAAGACTCCACATAACAGAACAGGAGGTACTGAAGGTTCTAAAATGCAGAGAAGATGGACAAATCCTTGGGAACTAATCAAGTATATCCCAGGATATTGTGGGAAGCTCAGGAAGACATTGTGGGGTCCCATAAAGAGATATTTCTGTCACTGACAGCCACAGGTGATAAGCTGGAAGCCTGGAGGGTGGCTAATGTTGTGCCAGTATTTAGGAAAGGCTGCGAGGGAAAGCCAGGGACATCAACACCAATTAGCTTGATATCAGTGGTGCGTACGTTGTTGGAAGTGATTCTGCGGGACAGGAGTTACATGCATTAACAACAGCAAGGATTGATTAGGGATCGTCAGCACAGCTTTGGAGTGCTGTGTAGAATTCTGATCATCCTGATTTAGGGAGCATTTCCTGAAACTGTAAGTGGAGCAAAAATTGACAAAGATGTTACTGATACTGGAGGGTTTGACAGAAGCGGAGAGACTGGATAAGCTGGAAAGCAACATGGAGGGAATGGGATAGGTTTGGCAGATAAGGTTAAGGAGAATGCAAATAATTTTCTACAGCACACACGTACAAAAAAGCAACTGGAGAGACACTAGGGCCCCTCAAAGATCCGTGAGGCCATCCAAGTGTAGAACCACAGGGATGGGCGAGACCCTAAATGAATATTTTATGTCAGAACGCACTGTGGACAAAGACTAGGAAACAAAGGGAAAGAAACGGTGATGGTTTGTAAAGAGTCCCCATTACAGAAGAGGTGGTGCTGGAGGTCTTCGAACACAAAAGTCGAGAAAGTCCGAGGTCCTGAACAAGTGTATCCCAGAACAGAGTGGCAAAGTAGTGGCAGGGACACAAGCAGAAATATTTATATAATTGTCTTTCGCATTTCCACTGGGCGTAGGTGGCTGAGGGGCGACCTTATAAAGGTTTAGAAAACCATGAGTGTACAGGTAAGTTGATTAGCCAACGTCTTTACCTCAGGGTAGTGGAGTCCATAACTAGATGTGATTGAACTGCAGAAGGAGAAGGTGTTAGCAGTTCTGGAAAGTGTGAAAAAAAGTCCCATGGGCCAGATGGGGTTTATCCTTGGCTTCTCTTGGAAGCCAGGAAGGAGATTGCCGAGCCTTTGGCTTTGATCTTTATGTCGGTATTGTCGACAGGAATAGTGTCAGAAGCTAGAGGACTGTAAATGTTGTCCTCTTGACCAAGAAGGGGAATAGAGACAGCCCTGGTAATTATAGAGCTGTTAGCTTTACTTTGATTCTGGGTAAAGTGTTAGAAAGGCTTGTAAAAGCTAGCATTTACAATCATCTGAAGATGAATAAGTTGATGTGGGATAGTCAGCACAGTTTTGTGAAGGTTAGGTCATGCCTCACAAACCTTATTGATTTCTTTGAGGTGATCAAACAGGTGACTGTGGGTAAAGCAGATGTCGGTAGTGCAGATGAGCAGAGAGATCACTTCGTCCATGTACATAGATCCTTGAAAGTTGCCACTCAGTTTGATAGGGTTGTTAAGAAGGCATTCAGCATGTGAGCTTTTATTGTGACAGGGATTGAGTTTCAGAACCATTGGATAATGCTGCAGCTGTACAAAACTCTGGTGTGGCCACATTTGGAGTGTTGCCTACAGTCTAGGTCACTGCATTAGAGGAAGGATGTTAAACATTTGGAAAGGGTTCAGAGGAGATTTAATCGGATGTTACCTGGTACGGAGGGAAGGAGTTATGAGGAAAGCTGGGGGACTTGAATCTGTTTTTGCTCGAGAGAAGACATTTGAGGCCAATTAATTGAGACATACAAGACAATCAGAGGGTTAGATGAGTTGGACAGTGAGAGCCTTTTCCCTCAGATGGTGATGCCTAGCACGAGGGGAGATAACTTTCAATTGAGCTAGATATTAATATTATTATTAATTAATAGATATGGGACAGTGTGAGGGGCATTAGTCAGAGGGAAATGGGTCTGGGTGGGTTACTCTTCGGAGGGTCGCTGTGGACTGGTTGGGCTGAAGGGCCTGTTTCCACACTGTAGGGAATCTAATCAAATGCCAGAGGTAGGTTCTTTACTCAGAATAGTAGGGGCATGGAATGCATTGCCTGCAACAGGAGTAGACTCGCCAAATTTAAGGACATTTAAACAGTCATTGGATAGGCATATGGACGTGAATGGAATAGTGTAGGTTAGATGGGCTTCAGACTGCTTCCACAGGTTGGTGCAACATCGAGAGCCGAAGGGCCTGTACTGTGCTGCCATGTTCTATGTTCTGTGTTCTTGAGGGCATAAGTATGAGATGGGAAAGCAAAAACTTAAAAAGGGATTGGAGGAGAACATTTTTCACACAGATGATGGTGCAGGTATGGAATGAGTTTCCAGGGAAAGTGGTAGAGAAAAGTACAATAACAACATGTGAATGACATTTGGGCAGATACATAGAGAGGTGAAGGTTTGAGGGATATGGGTCAAACGCAGAGAAACTCCACTCGTTCAGGGACTCTGGTCAGCATGGACTAGTTGGATCGAAGGAACCGTTTCTGTGCTGCATGACTCTGTCTCCAGTTATTGGAGGAGGGGACTGCCAAGATAAGGTATGTTGTAGACACTGAAGCAAGTTACAGTGATAGTGATGGTAGTCTGGAATGCAGTACATTTCAAATATGTGGAGGGAATATTGGGAAGGGAGGAGGTTACAGGGACAGGAACTGTTATTGGAGTTACAAATTATTGAAGAAGCTGGTCCAGAAGCCATGCCACAGATACAGTGTTGCAGAGTAGTGAGGCTCAATACAACAGAACTTACAGTTAATTGAGCCTGGGGTGTGTCTGTACTGTGCTCCCCCTCCAGCACTGTATCTATGTCATATCTTGTTAGCCGATGTTTGGAGCCCTCTTCTTGCTCCCTATTCTGTGAACTGTGAGTGATCTTACCTCACTGCAGGATTTATTGAAGGCTCAAGCTCTCCCTGCCCTTTGTCTCTCTGGCTGACCGACCATCTTCAATGTAGTGATGGATAAGACACCCAGCAGTTGGGAAGTCGACTGACTCAGGACCTTCCTGATTAGCTACAGGAGACAGAGAAATAGACAGAACAGGAAATTAGACTGATCCAGTGAGGGATACACATGGAGAATGGCACTGAGTCCCACAGAGATCTGGAAAATCCCAGTCTCCATCCCTGGCCTGTGCTGCTGCATCTCTCTGGAGTGGAGACTTCAATTGGCTCAGGATCTGGAGTAGCTGAAAGAGCTCGAGACGCTGACAGAGGCAGCAATTAGACCCTCACAGTGATGGATACCACTGGTATCAGTGCTCAGGGATGAGCAACCATTGAGCAGGTGAAGTGATGGCCTAGTGGTATTGTTGCGAAAGCATGTATCCAAAACCTTACTCAATGTTCAATGGTGGCAGGTTTTAATCCCACCATCAGAAAAGGTGGAATTTGCAATCAATCTTTTTTAAAATTGCAATCAACAATCCATGAATAAGTACAAAATCATTGCTGATGTCCAAAATAACGTTTGTTCATCAAAAAGACACTTGGGGACATCTGCCATCCTCAGTGGTCTGCATGACATATCCACAGCAAAGTGTTTGCCTCTCAATTACCCTCTGAACTGGCCGAGCAAGCTACTCAGCTGAAGGGCAGCTAGGGCTGGGCAAGAAAGGCTGGTCAGCCAGAAACACCCACATCCCATACCTGATTTAATAAATAATCCATTAGGATGGTCCCACTGGAACTGTGCTGGGACCAGTGTCCTGGCCAATCATGTTGGTAGGTTTATGGACAGGGCTTTCAACTGACAGAGAGGATGCAGGGACAGGGTCCAGGTGAAAGGAGCTTTCCAAACCCAAAGAGAAAATGTGAAGCATGGGAATGTGGCTGCTGACAAACAGAAAGTTACAGCATGGGACAGAGTTTAACTAAAACTGGACGTCAGTGAATTAGGCTGTGACAGGAAATTGTAGGAAACAGTAATTTGTTTTGTTTTAAATGAACAAAGTCTCTGCAATAAGGTAGATGGATTTGTGACATAGAGATAAAAGAGATTTAGACACCAGGGTGACGTGGTTACAGGGTGAACAAAAGGTGGACATAAATATTCAATGGTTCACAACCTTGCGGAAACTCAGGCAAAATGGGCCACGCTAACAATAATGGATAACAAAGGCATTACAGAGAAAGCATTTGGCCACAGATCATGAAGTAGAGTCAGTCTGAATGTAAATTCTGGCTACTACTTGCCAAGGACACAAACAGCAGAACAGTTTTAGCCACTGAACAGTGTTTCATTGCTCATCACTGCATTAAACAGGAACTCATTGGAATTTTAATAAAGGCATAATGATAATTCAGTAAAACTTCAGAATTTGTATAATCTGGGACAATCACACTGACAACAGTGATGTTGGAAGAGGAGTTCAGAGAATTCTTTTCAATGTTTCTTTGAATACCACATTGTGCAACTGGCTCGGGACGTAACTATCTCAGAGCGATCATTGTGTGATCAAACCTAGTGAATGAGTAATGTCACCTGGAGAGATCCTCTGGGAAATTGTGAGAAAGTGCAGTTTAAAGAAATATATAGTTTTAAAGTGAATCACAGAAAGGACATGCTACAACTAAAAACAAAAATAGCCAATTATCTGTGTCTGATCGGAGAACTGACCAAGGTAAACAGGCTAAACAGTGTCTGTAAATGAACAGTGGAAAACATTTGAAGGAACAGTGTAAAACACTCAACAAAAGGACATTCCATTGCAACAGACAAAACCTCAACAAGAAACTCACATCTGTCCCTCATTCAGTACAAAATTGATCATATTAGATTTTGAGGCTGAGAAGATCACCAAAAATTACTTAAAATCCTGAAGTAAGAGAGTGTTTTATGAGTCATTGTTAAAGGGATTACAAAAGGTCTGCTGGCAGGGGGAAGGCAGTGGGAGGGGAATCATTGTCAGGTTTTATTGTCACAATAGGAACAGGAGGAGGTGAAGGTGCTGGAGGTGGTGAGAGTGTTACAGAGAGTGGTCAGGGGCTGAACAGTGTTATAAAGCCTGTACAGATTGCTGCAGCTGGGCAGGTTTGCAGAAGTAGGGAGGGATAGATGTATTTTTATTTATTCATTCATGGGATGAGGATGTCGTTGATTGGACTAGCATTCTTTGCCCCACTGCTAATTACCCAGAGGGCAGCTCAGAGTCAGCCATATTGCTGTGGGTCTGGAGTCACAGGTAGACCAGACCAGGTTAGAATGTCAGATGCCCTTCCCTAAAGAAGGTAAGTGAACTCGATGAGTTCTTCCTACTGATCAACAATGGTTTCATGGTGATCTCACCAATGTCTTGTACAGATACACCATGATATCCGAATTCCAACTCTCAATGCTCTGCCCAATGAATGTAAACATCCCAAACGCCATCTTCACCAGCCTGTCTACCTGTGACACCACTTTCAAAAGAACTGTGTACCTGCATCCCTGGGTCTCTGATTGACAACACTACCCAGGACTCGAACATTAACTGTACAATCCTGCCCTGGTTTGTTTCACCAACATGGAACATTTCACACTTCTCTAATTAAACTCCATCTGCTATTCTTCATCCCACTCTCCCACCAGTACTGTTCATCCTGTTGTATCACAGATAACCTTCTCCACTTTACCACCAATTTCAGTGTCACCCAAAACAATTACTTACCAGGAAACCAATATTCCCATCCAAACCATTTATCCAAATGACAAACAGCAGTGGACCCACTCCACCGCTGGTCACATGCCTCCAGTCAGAAAAACAACATGTCTCCCATCACCCTCTGTCTCCTCCTATCAAGCCAATTTTGTATCCAGTTCACTAGTTCCTCCTGAATGCCATATCCTTTTTACACTGATCTGAGCTTATTACCCAGTTTACCAAACAGAACGGAGAACACAGAACAGTACAGCACAAGACCCTTCGGCCATGATTTCATGCCAACCTTTTATCCGACTGTAAGATCAAGCTAACCTACATAACCTTCATTTTACTAACATCCATGTGCCTACCCAAGAGTCTATTAAATGTCCTGAAAGTATCTAAGTTTACTACCACCATTGGCAGTGCATTCCAACCACCGACCATTCTCTATCCTCCATTCACCTTACAATTATGCCGCCTTGTAATAGCCATTTATTCCAGAGGAGGAAATGTCTCTGACTATACACTCTGTGCCTGTCATCATCTTGTTCACCTCTGTCAAGTCTCCCCGCACCCTTCTTCACTCTAATGACCAAAACCTTAGCTCTCTCTACCTTTCTTCATAAGAAATTGCCCTCCATTCCAGGCAGCATCCTGATAATTCTCCTGTGTACGCTCTCTAAAGCTTCCACATCCTTCCTGTAAACAGGGGAACAGAACTGAACACAATGTCCAAGTGTAGTCTCAACAGGACGCTATAAAGATGCAGTAAAACCTTACGGCTCTTAAAATCGACCCCCTTGCGAAGGAAAGCCAACACAACATATGCCTTTTTAACAACTCTATCAATGTGCGTGGCAACTTGAGGGATCTCTGGACATGGACCCCACGATCTCTCTGTTCCTCCACAGTGCCAAGTATTCTGCCTTTCACCCTGTATTCTGTATTCAAATTCGAACTTCCAGAATGAATCACTTCAGACTTTTCCAAATTGAACTCCATCTGCCACTTCCAGCCCAGCTCTGCGTCCTGTCAATGTCCCATTGGAACCTCCAACAGCCCTCCACATTCCCCACCACTCCACCAACCTTCATGTTATTGGCAAACTTACTAACCCACTCTCCAACATCCACATCCAAGTCATTTATAAAAATCACAAAGAGCAGAGTCCCAGAGCCGATTGTTACAGAATACCACTGGTCACTGAGCTCCAGGCTCAATACTGTCCATCTGCTGCCACCCTCTGTCTTCTCTGGGCCATTCAATCCTGTATCCAGACAGACAGATTTCCCTGTATCCCAATCATCCTTCTTTTCTGAATGAGCCATCACCATATTCTGTCATATCCTCAAAGAATTCAATAACATTTGTGAAGCAGGACCTGACCCCTCACAAACCCATGCTGACTGTCTAAAAGTTTACTCTGGTTTTCCAAGTGGTCATAAATCCTGTCTCTCAGAGTCCTCTCAAATAATCTGCACACCACAGACATTAGATTCAATCTGTAATTCCCAGGATTCTACCTCCGTAACATGGCTCGGATTCTACAAATCTTCCCTCCTCTGCCATGTTCCCCGGAAGGGCACTGGAGGGTGGTGGGGATTACAGAGTCAGGGAGGGATATCAGGACAGGAGGATTTTGCAGACATTAGGAGGTTTGCAATGCCAAAAGGAGGCTTCAGTAATTGTGAGGTTTCATGGTGATGAAGGCATTTGAGGAGGGAGGGAGGGAGGATTGTAGGTAAATGAGAGGTTTCACATTTTAGGTGTTTTGTTCGGGCATCAAGAGGTTACTGAGTTGGGGAGGGTTTAAGCACTGGGGGATATTACATAAACATGTGGTTTTGGTTGCAATGCAGGAAGAGGATTCAGGAAGCTAGAGAGTATGGGGTCTGAACGAGGTTACACAAATGGGAAGAGTTGTCAGGAGTGGAGGTGTTTACAGAGACAGCAATGGTCTGATCTGTAGCAGACGACCCAGATTGGGAGGGATGTGGGGACGAGAGGTGGTTTCACAGGGAGGGAGGACCATAAACCCACAAGAGGTTACAGAAATGTGGAGAGCTGTAGGGCTGACGGGTTCATGGAGTTGGGAATGTTGGGAGGGATAGAGAAGTTTACAGGGCTAAGGATGTTTGTAGGACAGGGCTGGATTACACAGACAGAGAGTGTTTTAGGGAGCTGAGCAGATTACAGAGATTAAGCTGTTTGTATCGACTGGAAGAACAAACAGAGATATGGAGGGTTGTCATGACTGAAGTTGTTTATAGATATAGGAAGGCTTAGGTTCTGGGGTTATTTAGACATAGAGGATGTGGAATCTGGATTCTTTTTTTAGAGATTGGGGTAGCAATTTTGGTTGGAGACAGTTTCACAGATAAGGAAGCATTGCACAAACAGGAGGAAGTTTCTGCAGTAGGGAGGTTTGGAGGGGAGGGTGATGTTTACACAGATAGGGGTGTAAGAGCTGGAGAAGGTTATGGAGATGGGTAGATGATGGAGAGACTGGAGGAGCTTACATTTACAGGGTGGGTGACAGTGAAGGGAGGATGTTACACAGTTAATGAGTCTTGTAGGAACAGGATCGGGAGAGGCACAGGCATAGGAGTGGGTTCTACAGATCGGGAGTGTTGCAGGGACCTGAGAGGATAACACAGATAGGGATGGTGGCAGGGTCTCCACAGACCGATGGCGTTTTAGGGACTGGAAAAGGTTATGTAGATAGGGAGGGCTGTAAGAACAGCAGGAGCTTATGGTGAGTTGAAGAGTTGGACCAGTTCGCGGAGGAAGGGTTCTCCAACAGGAGTAGGTCACAGATAGTGAGGGCTGTGTGGCCTGAGAAAGTTTAAGAGAGGGAGAGTTTTCAGGTCCGGAAGATATTACACTGATAGGGACGGTTGAAGACACTGGAGCAAAAATGCATGGAGAAGGTTACACAGATAGGGAGGGATGTAGCGACTGAAGGTGAATACACAGACGTGAAAGGTTGTATTGTTAGACGGAGCTTAGAGGGATGGGGACTGGTGTATGGATTTACACCGATAGGGAAGGTAGTGTTTTTGGAGTATGTTAGACTGATACAGACACTATTAGGGAATGTTTAATGGACTACAGAGGAGCTCAGAGAGAATGTATTATGGGGAGTGGAGGAGATTACAGACACATGGATGGTTGTTGGGTTGAAAAGAGCTTCTACAGATCCTCAGTGCTGTAAGGCTGGAGGGAGGTTAGACTAACAAGGGTTACCAACACTTAATGACTTTTTTGTTCTAGAGAAAATCTCAGCACGGGACTGTCAAAAGGAAGTGTAGACAGTCCAGATGAGTTTTCAGAGATATAAATGTTTTTGGGGGTTTCAGGATGGAACAGTGGTTGAGAGAGCTGTAACGAATGGCAATTGTTATAGAGAGGGTTCTAAAAGCAGGAAGAGGTGACAGTCATATCAATCTTTGGAAGGACTGGAGAAGCTTACATCGCCAAGGAGTGTTTTAGAGACTGCTGGAGATTACATATAAAAGGACAGCATTGGGGATGAGGCAAGGTTCAAGAGACAGGGATGGTTGACAGGACTGGACAATAACCTGAATAGAATCTCCACAGTGTGGAAATAGGCCATTCGGCCCATCAAGTCCACACCAACCCTCTGAAGAGCATCTGACCCAGACCCATCAATCTACCTATCCATTAAACCCTGCATTTCTCGTGGTCAACTCACCTAAACCACACTTGCCTGAATACTACAGTCAATGTATGATGGCCAATCCATCTACCGTGCAAATGTTGGGCTATGGCAGGAAACCAGAGCACCCAGAAGAAACCCACACAGTCAGGGGGGAGAACATGCAACGTCCACACAAACAGTCGCCCAAGGTTGGAATTGAAGCCAGGTCTCTGATGCTGAGAGGCTGCAGTGCTAACCACTGAGTGACCCCTGTTTCTGATTATACAGAGCCCTGCAGACATTGGACCAGGTCTCAAAGTTCACAAAGGTTTATTGGAACAGGAGGAGAATATAGTCAGGAACAGGAAAAGGTTACATTAGAGGGACTAGAGGAGGCTAATGCAATAGGGAGGTTGTGGATTCCCAAGACAATTAGGGTAGGAACGGTTGGGGAAACTGGTTGAAGTTAGTAATACTCAGAGTTGTACACACTGGGTGAGGTTACCGAGTTAGCGAGGATTCTATGGACTGGCTGAGGTTATGGTCAGAAGCAGTTGTGGGAATGAGAGTTGTTACAACAATTGAGAGGATATTTCAGGCACATAGATGGTTTTAGTGGCTGCAGGATGTTCGAGAGCTAGGAAGGCTAGTACTGACTGGAGGTGGTCAAAGGTAAGGAACAATGTAGTGATGGGAGTTAGTCACAGAGACAGAGAAGATTGAAGAGAGGGAGAGGGCAAGGTTACAGATCTCAGGAGCGTTCAAGTGGCTTCAGAACGTTACACAAAGGGAGGGTTGGCAGGAAAGGTTGTAGGAACTGGAGGACTCTGTGCAGACAGGGAGGTGAAATGGATGTTGGAAGGTTAGAGGTAATGAGGTGCAGTAGGACAGGATGGAGGAGTGCTGTTGGGACTGGAGAAGGCGACAGTGACATCATGTGCTGGAGAGGCTGGAGGAAGGTACACAGGTGGGCAGGTCAGTAAGGGCTGGATGTTACAGACAGAGTGGGCTGTAGGTGCTAGACAAGATGGCAAACATAAGGATTTTTATAGTGTTTTTGTGATAGTGGTCATAACACTAGGTTTCAAAGTCATTTTGGAAAAATATAAGGATAGGGCAGAAGTGAAGAGGCCAAATTTGTGGAAGCCCCCGAATCATTAGAATATCACCATCACTGGGCATTCTCACTATCACGAGACAGGATCTGCCAAACACAGACTGGGAGGAACTATTTGCTGTTGGGTTCATATTCAGAAATAGAAAGTATGTTAAAGTGATACAGGGAGAATTCAAGGCCACTGTGTTCTGCGAAGAGTGAATGACAAAGGCAGTAAGTCCAGTGAATACTGGTCAAGCGATATCATGAGTTTGATAGTGGAAATACAATACGATGAAAACAGGCAAAGACAGACCACAAGGTATTTAATGAGTATAGTTGGAGGAGGAGGATCCCCAGGTAAACAGCGAGGCTTGTTAAAAACCAAAGGGACAATCTGTGCGTGGAGCCAGAGAAGTAGGTGAGGTCTTCAATGAATACTTCCCATCTGTATTCACATAGGAGAAAGACATTGTACCCGGGGATTTCAGTCAGGTTGGTGAGGTTCAGGAACATGTGAAGATCAATAAGGAGGAGGTATTAAATGTTTTCACAGGCATAAACATGGAGAAATCCTCAGTGCTCAATGAAATGTACTCCAGGCTGCTATGGGAGGTAAGGGAGGAGATTGCTGGGGCCCTGGTGGATATATTTAACACTTTGCTGGCCACAGGTGAAGTGCTGAATGACTGGAGGATAGCTAATGTGGTTCCTTTGTTCAAGAAGGGCAGCAGAGGTAGGCCAGGTAATTACAGAGCAGATAGTCTGACAGCAGGGGGAGGGAAATTATTGGGAACAATTGTGAGGATGAATCAACACTTCCAAAGGCAAGGATCACCTCAGCAGCGTCATCATGGATTTGGTAGAGGGAGGTACTGTCTGAGGAATTCAGTTCAGTTTTTTTGAAATGATGTCTAAAAACATTAATGAGGGCAGTGCAGATGATGCAGTTTACATGGACTTGAATAAGACCTTTGACAAGGTCCCTCATGGAAGGCTGATCCAAAAAGGAAGAGCCACTGGGATCCAAGGCAAGTTGGTAATTTGGATACAAAATTAATGGATAGACTTCTTCGTGTTTGAAATTCTTTCAGCAGTGGGTGTACAACAGGGATCTGTGCAGCAACCATTGCTGGTTATTCTGTGGAATAATAACTCCAATGTGAAAGCAGAAGGAATCATTAGTAGGTTTGCAAATGACATGAAAGGTGAAGGGGATGGTCTCAGGCTGCAGTCAGATATCCATCAGATGATAAACTGAGCAGAGTAATGGCAGATGGAGTTTACTTCTGATCACTGTGAGGTAATGCACTGTGGGAAGTCTCATAAGCGAAGGATATACATCATGAAGGGTAGGTCCTCCTGGAGAACTGAGTAACACCGGGACCTTGGTGGGCAAGTCCCTGGATGTCTGAAGGTGTCAGCACAGGTTGACAGGGTGGGGAAGGCACCTGAACTGGGAGCAGGAGGGGGACCCACATCCTGATGGGGCGAATTGTTAGAGCTACTTGAGAGGATATAATCTAATCTGGCAGGGTGTTGGACCTTAAACAGTCATAAGGCCAGAAAGAAGATTGAAGTTGGTGCACAAGTTAAAGACAGCAATTTCAGCAGACAAGGCAGGCAAGAACATAGCAGGGAATGGGGGAGGGGGAACTGATGATTAAACTGCATTTATTTCAATGCTAGGGGCATGACAGCTAAGGAAGATGAACTCAGGGCATGGATTGGAACATGGGACTGGGAGATTATAGTTATTACAGCAACAAAGCTGAGGGAGAGGCAGGACTGGCAGCTCATTGTTTCAAGGTGGAAATGCTACAGGAAGCATCGAAGGGGAGGCAAGAGAGGACGCATGGTGGTGGGTTTTGATTGCATTAATCATCCGAGCAGTACTTAGAGAGGATATTTCTGTGGGATCACCTAGCGAAGCTATGTTAGTGGAACTGAGAAATAAGAATGGGTCATTACACTGACACGATTGTCCGACTGACCCCGAATAACCAGTGGCAGACTGAGGAACAAATATATCAGGAGATCTCAAATATCGATCATAATAATAGGGCTGTTATTGTCGGGGTTTTTAAACTTTCCAAACCTAGACTGGGACTGCCAGTGTTCAGTGTTTGCAAGGGAGGAATTTGGTAATTGTGTCCCACAAAACTCCCGATAAATATGTAAATGGCCTGAAAAGAGAAAGGGGCAAAACCTGACCTCCACTTGAGAAACAAGGTAGGGAAAGGGACTGAGGCGTTCGTAGGAAAGCATTTTGCCAAAGTGACCACAATTCTAATAGTTTGAAAATAGCTATGGAAAAGGATGGGCCTGGTCCACAGGTTCAAGTTATAAAATGGGGCCGGACCAATCTTGACCGTATTAGCCAGGAACTTTCAAAAGGTGATTGGGGGGGCTATTTGCAGGGAAAGGGAAGTCTGGCAAGTGAGAATATTTTAAAAGTAAGATAAACTGATCGATTAGCGCCAGCATGTTCCTGTTTGTGTGTAGGTCAATGCTGACAGCATTCGGAAGCACTGGCTGTCTATTGAGGGTCTGGTCAAGGAAAAGGGGGCACGTGTCAGGTATAGCCAGCTGGATCAAGGGAATCCCTGAGGATATACAGGGGCTGTAGGAATACACTTTGGGTAGAAATCAGGAATGCAGAAAGGGTACATGAAATAGCCTCAGCAGAGAATGATAAGGAGAATCCAAAAGTGATTGTATGAATAAATGAAGAGTAAAAGTGTAACTCGAGTCAAAATAGGGTCCCTCAAAGATCAATGAGACCATTGGTGTGTGGAACCGCAGGATATGGCTCAGACCTTAAACACATTTTTTACTCCAGAATTTACTGTGGAAAAAGACTGGGGAACTCAGGGAACAAGAGTAATACGTTAGACCACATTTGGAGTTCTCTACAATTCGAGTATCCCCGCGATAGGAAGGATGTTGTGAAAGTTGAAAGCGTTCGGAAAAGATCTACAAGATGGTACCAGGGTCGTTGCTGAATAAGCTGGGATTATTTTCCCTGGAGCATCGGAGACTGAGTGGTGACCTGACAGAAGTTTATATAAACTTGAGGGGTATGGATTGGGTAAACATTCAAGGTCTTTTCCCAGGGGTTGGAGAGTCCAAAACTAGCGGGCATAGGTTTAAGGTGAAAGGGGAAAGGTTTAAATGGGACTGAAGGGACAGCTTTTTTATGCACACGGTGATGTGTGTATGGAATGAGCTGAGAGAGAAAGTAGCAGATACTGATACTATGACAACATTTAAAAGGTATCTGGATGGGTATATGAATAATAAGGGTTTAGAGGTACATGGGCCAAATTGGATGAGTTGAACCGAAGGGTCTGTTTCCATGCTGTCCATCTCTATGACTTGAAAAGAGTGCATGTTATAGAAGAGGTGGTGCTGGAGATTTTAAAACACAAAGTTATGGAAAGACCCAGGACCTGATTAAGTGTATCACAGGACATTGTGGGATGCTGAGGAAGAAATTGTGGAGACCCAAGCAAAGATATTTGTACCATTGACAGCCGTGTGTGATGTGCTGGAAAGGCTGGAGGGTGGCAAAATGGGCAGTGAAGGAGGTTTTTTGAGATTACAAAGGGATCTTGATGAAATGGGTGAATGGGCTGAAAAACTGTAGATGGAATTCAATCTGAATAAATGCAAGGTAGTGTACTTGGTAAAACAAACAAGGATAGAGCTCATACAATTAATGTTCGGGCCTCGGTTAGTGTTTTAGAGCAGAGGGGCCTCTGGGTTCAGGTACATAATTCTTGAAGCTTGCATCACAGGATGGATAAGACAGTGCTTGGTATGTTTGACTATTGCTCAGTCCATTGAGTGTAGGATTTGGGACGTCATGTTGAGATTGTACAGACACTGGTGAGGCCTGTTCTGCAATACTCCATCCAGTTCTGGTCGCCCAGTTATGTGGAGGATATTATTCAGCTGCAGGGGGTTCAGAAGAGATTTACCAGGATATTGCTGGGTATAGAATGCTTGAGTTCTGAAAAATGGCTGGAGAGGCTGAGTCTTTTTTCACTGGAGCCTGGAGATTGAAACGTGATGTTATAAAAGTTTATTTTTAAAAATATAGATTGATTTAATGGTAGTTTTCCTTTCTGCAGGATGGGGGAGTCTCAAGAGGAGGGACCACATTTTTAAGGTAAGAAGAGAGCAATGTTCAAAAAAAAAGACATGGGGGCAAATTGTTACACAGAGGGTGTTTTGATTGTGGAATGAACTTCCTGAGGAAGGGTGGATGTGGGTACAATTACAACGTTTAAAAGACAGAGATACTAAACAAGTATTTTGCATCAGTTTTTACTGTGGAAAAGGAAATGAAAGATATAGAATGCAGGGAAATAGATGGTAACACCTTGCAAAATGTCCATATTACAGAGGAGCAAGTGTTGAATGTCTTGAAATGGATAAATGGATCAGGTGAACTCTCAAACTCTGTGGGAAGATAGAGAAGTGATTACTGGAACTCTTGCTGAGATATTTGTATCATCGATTGTCACAGGAGAGGTGCTGGAAGACTGGAGGTTGGCTAACATAGTGCTATTGTTTAAGAAGAATGGTAAGGACAAGCCAGGGAATTATAGACCAGTGAGCCTAATGTCGGTGGTGGGCAAGTTGTTGGAGGGAATACTGAGGGACAGGATGTAAAGGCAAGGACTGATTCAGGATAGTCAACATGGCTTTGTGCGTGGGAAATCATGTCTCACAAACCTGATTGAGTTTTTTGAAGAAGTAACAAAGAGGATTGATGAGGGCTGAGCGGTAGATGTGATTTATATGGACTTCAGTAAGGTTCAACAAGGTTCCCCACGGGAAACTGATTAGCAAGGTTCGATTTCACGGAATACAGGGAGAACTAGCCATTTGGATACAGAACTTGCTCAAAGGTAGAAGACAGAGGGTGGTGGTGGAGGGTTGCTTATCAGACTGGAGGCCTGTGACCAGTGGAGTGCCACAAGGATTGGGCCTAAGAATGGTGAAAGCCAAGGGTACGGGAGTCTAAAACTCGAGGGTACAAACATGAGGTGAGAGAGTAAAGGTTTAAAGAGGGAGCTGAGGGGCAACATTATCCACAGAGGCTGGTGCATAGACGGAACGGACTGTCAGGGGCACATGGGAGAAACAAGAATAATGACAACATGGAAAACACATTTGGGCAGGAACATGGAGAGGAGAAGGTTTGAAGAGCTAAGGGCCAAACGCAGGCAAATGAGACTCATTCAGTATGTGAAACATGGGCAGCATTGAGGAGTTGGAGCACAGGTTCTGTTTCCGTGCTGTATCACTCTGTATCCAGTTAAAGAGGATGACAGTACTGAATTAAAGCATGTTGTAGACACTGAAGCAAGTTACAGCGATAGGGATGGTAGTCTGAAATGCAGTACGTTTCAAATATGTGGAGGGACTATCGGGAAGGGAGCAGGTTACAGGGACAGGGACTATTGTCGGAGTTAAAAATGACTGAAGACACTGGTGCACAAGCCAAGCCACAGATACAATGTTGCAGAGTAGTGAGTCTTAGTACAGTGTTGGAGGGAGAACACAGAATAGAAAGATCCCAGGCCTGCTTTCCTCTCTGTTGTCCTGATGCTCACTAAGACAGCACAGGCCTGGATTGATAACTATGAACTCCCGATGCTGTCTCAGTGCAACATAAGTTAATGTAGACGTGGTGATTGAGTCTGGGGTGTGTCTGTACTGTACTGTGCTCCCCATCCAGCACTGTATCTGTGTCATGTCTTGTTAGCTGATGTTAGGAGCCCTCTCATTGCTCCCTGCTCTGTGCACTGCGAGTGATCTTACCTCACTGCAGGATTTACTGAAGGCTCCACATCTCCCTGCCCTTTGTCTCTGTGGCTGACCAACCATCTTTAATGAGGTGCTGGAATGAGACACCTAGCAATTGGGAAGTCTATTGAGTCAGGAACTTCCTGAGTACCTACAGGAGACAGAGAAATAGACAGAATGGAAAATTAGACTGATGCAGTGAGGGTTATACATGGAGAATGGAAATGAGCCCCACAGATATCTGTAAAATCCCACTCCATTCCTGGCCTGTGCTGTGCATCTCTCTGGAGTGGAGAATTCTGTTAGCTCAGGATCTGGAGTAACTGCAAGAGCGGGAGGCGCTGACAGAGGCAGCAATTAGACCTACACAGTGAGGGATACCACATGGAGAGAGACTGAGTGATATCACCACAGCGCTGAAAGACCTCAGGATCACACAGTCATGTTGGAAGGATGGGTTTAGCTTCATGATGCCCTGGTATCAGTGCTCAGGGATGAGCAACCAGTGAGCAGGCGAAGTGATGGCCGAGTGGTATTATTGCTAGAGCATGTATCCAAAACTTCAGCTAATGTTCAGGGGAAGTGGGTTTGAATCCCACCATCAATAATTTTAAAAATAGTAATTAACAATCCATAAATAAATATGAACTCATTGCTGATGTACAAAAAAACCCAAACACTTGTCCTTTAGATAAGGACATCTGCTCATCCTCACGTGGTCTGCACAACATACCCATAGCAAAGTGTTGCCTCTCAATTACCCTCTGAAATGGCTGAGCAAGTTTCTCAGCTCGAAGGCAGCTAGGGCTGGGCAAGAAAGGCTGGTCAGCCAGAGACACCCACATCCCATAGCTGATTTAATAAATAATCCATTAGGATGGTCCCACTGGAACTGTGCTGGGACCAGTGTCCTGGCCAATCATGTTGGTAGGTTTATGGACAGGGCTTTAAACTGACAGAGAGGATGCAGGGACAGGGTTCAGGTGAAAGGAGCTTTCCAAACCCAAAGAGAAAAAGTGAAGCATCGGAACAGCATGGGAATGTGGCTGCTGATAAGCAGAAAGGAACAGGATGGGACAGAGTTTAACTAAAACAGTTCATCAGGGACTCGGTTTGTGACAAGAAATTGTGGAAAAAAGTAAATTATGTTTTTTTGGAATGGATAATGTTTCATCAATAAGATAGATTTATCTGTGACACAGAGATAAAAGAGATTTAGACACCAGGGTGACGTGGTTACAGGGCGAACAAAAAGTGGACATAAATATTCAATGGTTCACAACCTTGCGGAAACTCAGGCAAAATGGGCAACGCTAACAATAATGGATAACAAAGGCATTACAGAGAAAGCATTTGGCCACAGATCATGAAGTAGAGTCAGTATGAATGTAAATTCTGGCTGCTACTTGCCAAGGACACAAACAGCCACCAAACAGCATTCCATTGCTCATCACTGCATTATACACGAACTCATTGGAATTTTTTAACAAACACATTCTGATAATTTTGGGAAACTTCAATATTCACATAATCTGAGGCAATCACACTGACAACAGTGATATTGGAAGAGGAGTTCAGAGAATTTTTTTTCAGTGTTTCTTTGAATACCACATTGTGCAACTGGCGAGGTACATAACTATCTCAGAGCGATCATAGAACATAGAACATAGAACATTACAGCGCAGTACAGGCCCTTCGGCCCTCGATGTTGCGCCGATCAAAGCCCACCTAACCTACACTAACCCACTATCCTCCATATACCTATCCAATGCCCGCTTAAATACCCATAAAGAGGGAGAGTCCACTACTGCTACTTTGTGATCAAACTTAGTGAATGAGTAATGTCACCTGGAGAGATCCTCAGGGAAACTGAAAAAGTGCAGTTTAAAGAAATATAAAGTTTTAAAGTGAATCACAGAAAGGACAAGCTACAACTAGAAACAAAAACATCCAATTACATGGGTTTGAGAGGAGAACTGACCAAGGTAAAGAGGCGAAACAGACTGAAATATGTGCCTGTAAATGAACAGTGGAAAACATTTGAAGGAACAATGTAAATCACTCAACAAAAGGACATTCCATTGAAACAGACAAAACCATAGCAAGAAATTCCCACCAGCCCCTCACTCAGGACAAAATGGATCATATTAGATTATGAGGCTTAGAAAATCACCAAAAAGTACTCAAAATCCTGAAGTGAGAGAGTGTTTTAGGAGTAAGTTTTAAAGGGATTGCAAAGGGTCTGCTAGCAGGAGGAGGGCAGTGGGAAGGGGAATCATTGTCAGGGTTTAATGTCACAAAGGAACAGGGAGAGGTGAAGGTGCTGGAGGCGGTGAGAGTGTTACAGAGAATGGTCAGGGCCTGAACGATGTTACAAAGCCAGTACAGATTGCTGCAGCTGGAGGGGTTTGCAGAGGTAGGGAGGGACATATGTATTTTTATTTATTCATTCATGGGATGTGGGTGTCACTGCTAATTACCCAGAGGACAGCTCAGAGTCAGCCATATTGCAGTGGGTCTGGAGTCACATGTTATCAAGACCAGGTTGGAATGTCAGATGTTCGACACAAAAGGAGGTCAGTGTACCAGATGAGTTCTTCCCACTGATCAACAATGCTTTTGTGGTGGCCTGACCAATGTCTTGTACAGATACAACATGATGTCCGAACTCCTATTCTTAATGCTCTGCCCAATGAAGGTAACCATCCCAAACACCTGCTTCACCAGCCTGTCTACCTGTGACACCACTTTCAAAGAACTGTGTACTTGCATCCCTGGGTCACTGATTGACAATACTACACAGGGCTCGAACATTAACTGTACAAGTCCCACCCTGGTTTGTTTCACCAAAATGGCACACTTCACATTTATTTAATTCAACTCCATCTGCTATTCTTCAGCCCACTATCCCAGCAGTACTGTTCATCCTGTTGTATCACAGATAACCTTCATCACTATCCAGTTTACCACCAATTTCAATGTCACCCAAAAAACTTACTTAACAGGAAACCAATATTCCCATCCAAACCATTTATCCAAATGACAAACAGCAGTGGACCCACTCCATCGCTGGTCACATGCCTCCGGTCAGAAAAACAATATGTCTCCCATCACCCTCAGTCTCCTACCATCAAGCCCAATTTTCTGTCCAGTTGACTAGCTCCTCCTGAATGTCATATCCTTTTTACACTGATCTGAGCTTATTACCCAGTTTACCAAACAGAACGTAGAACACAGAACAGTACAGAACAAGACCCTTCAGCCATGATGACATGCCAATCTTTTATCCGACCGTAAGATCAAAAAAAAAGTGACAGATAGAGTTTAATTCAGATAAATGCAAGGTGCTGCATTTTGGGAAAGCAAATCTTACCAGGACTTATACACTTAATGGTAAGGTCCTAGGGAATGTTGCTGAACAAAGAGACCTTGGGGTGCAGGTTCACAGCACCTTGAAAGTGGAGTCCCAGGTAGACAGGATAGTGAAGAAGGCGTTTGGTATGCTTTCCTTTATTGGTCAGAGTATTGAGTACAGGAGTTGGGAGACCATGTTGCAACTGTACAGCACATTGGTTAGACCACTGTTGGAATACTGCGTGCAATTTTGGTCTCCTTACTATCAGAAAGATGTTGGGAAATTTGAAAGGGTTTAGAAAAGATTTACAAGGATGTTGCCAGGGTTGGAGGATTTGAGCTCTTGGGAGAGGCTGAACAGGCTGGGGCTGTTTTCCCTGGAGTGTCGGAGACTGAGGGGTGACCTTATAGAGGTTTACAAAATAATGAGGGGCATGGATAGGGTATATAGACAAAGACTTCTCCATGGGGTTGAGGAGTCCAGAACTAGAGGGCATAGGTTTAGGGTGAGAAGGGAAAGATATAAAAGAGACATAAGGGGCAACTTTTTCACACAGAGGGTGGTATGTGTATGGAATGAGCTGCCAGAGGATGTGGTGGAGGCTGGTACAATTGCAACATTTAAGAGGATTTAGATGGGTATATGAATAGGAAGGGTTTGGAGGGATATGGGCCGGGTGCTGACAGGTGGGACTAGATTGGGTTGGGATATCGGGTGCGTTGGATGGGTTGGACTGTAGGGTCTGTTTCCATGCTGTACATCTCTATGACTCTAACTTCCATACCCTTCATTTTATTATCATCCATGTACCTATCCAGAAGTATATTAAATGTCCCTAATGCATCTAATTTTACTGCCACCGCTGACAGTGCATTCCACTCAGTCACCACTCTGTATGTAACGAACCTACCTCCGAAATCTCCCCTTAACCATCCGCTAATCACCCAAAAATTATACCCCCTTGTAATAGCTATTTATGTCAGGGTAAAAAATCTCTCTCTATGGCTGGTAGTGAAGAAGCAGTGCCAAGTGGCAAAGGATAACTGCATTCTGTAACTGATGATGATTATACCAATGATTGTACCATGTGGACCAGGCACATGTTCAAAATATCCAGTAAAGTCTGATGGAAAATGTGAACCCAATTCCTGTGTCAGTTGTCACCATTTCAAAGTCTAATGTTATCAGACTCACATTCTGTGGTTTGAAAATGATTATGTCACAGCTTGGCTCTGCTCAGCATTGCAATGCACTTTTCCCATTTGAGCAGAAAAACTAAGTGCAAACATTGCATTCTTTTTATGATCTGAACTCCCCTACACAAAAGGGAGATAGGTAGAGACACCACAATAACTTTTTTGAAATGGTACGACATAAATCGTGGAGATGGAAACATTTGCAGGTCACTAAAGAAGGAGAAGAGAGTTAGACTGATTGGATGGACCTTTCAAACAGCTGGCCCAAACACATTGGGCCAAATGGCCTTCACCTGTGCACTCCATTTCTCTTATGCTTCTTTGAAGATGTTTGTTGTGAGGATTGTATTATTCTGTGTTAATGAAGATCTGGAAAATCAATGCTTTTGCATCCATTATGAGTGAAGAGGTTGCACACATTTGATCTATGTACTTCCCTGACAACAGTCTTTGCCACACACACTCCAGAAAACTCTCCTGTTGCACCATTGTGACTGATCTGTTACTTACATCAGTCATTTGTCTTTTTACGAAACACAGTTAAATTATGTGCTATTGCACCCATACAGAACCCTGTCAAGACTTGTTAAATGTATTGCACTTACAGCCTTCACAGCAGCAGAGAAAGATTTTAATGTAATTATTTTTGGCTTAGTTTGAACCCAGGTCTCAACCCAAGTTGAAACAACAACATACAACGTATTGAACCATTCAATTCCCATCAGGAATTCCAATTTCCACTCATTCTTCTGGATGGATGAATGTCTATCAGCCTTAGTCCCTGTGACTGTTCTATAGAAAAGAGAAAACTGAGACGTAATCAAATAGACATCTTTGAAGTTATGAATGAAGATAATTGTATTGAAGATTTTTCCTTTTTTGGGTGAGTTCAAACGCGGGTCATAAGTTTGTCACGAACAAATCGACTGAGGAATTCAGAAGAAACCTCTTTTTCCAGACAATACAACTGTGTGAAATAATTAAGGCAAATATCATCGACTTCTTTAAGAAACATACAAAAGGTTTAGATAGGAATTTTCAGAGATTTGGGCTGAGCCAGCTAAAGGCAAGCTCACCAGTCGTACATCGATTCAAAGCAGGGCAGTACAAAATGTTAGAAATGGGGGAGAAAGTATATTTTGGAGATTTGCAGAACTGGAGGAGCAATATAAATGAGGGGCTGTGTCTTTCTGTATTCCAAGCAACTCAAGGGAATACACATTGAAATCCCTTCCTATTTTTCTATTGATGTCAAGCTGCACTCTGATGTTATCTCAATGAATATAAACAGTAAGTGCCTCAATTAGTGGCAATGGTAGCTCCTTGATTATTCACTCCTGAGCATTGCCTGCAACTGTGGGAATCAGAACTGGTACACGCATAACGTGAGGTAAAAACAATGACTGCAGATGCTGGAAACCAGATTCTGGATTAGTGGTGCTGGAAGAGCACAGCAGTTCAGGCAGCATCCAAGTAGCTTCGAAATCAACGTTTCGGGTAAAAGCCCTTCATCAGGAATAAAGGCAGTGAGCCTGAAGCGTGGAGAGATAAGCTAGAGGAGGGTGGGGGTGGGGAGAAAGTAGCAGAGAGTACAATGGGTGAGTGGGGGAGGGGATGAAGGTGATAGGTCAGGGAGGAGAGGGTGGAGTGGATAGGTGGAAAAGGAGACAGGCAGGTAGGACAAGTCCGGACAAGTTATGGGGACAGTTACTGAGCTGGAAGTTTAGAACGAGGCATAACTTGTGCAATCGCAGTAAACTACTTGTGTTTTTCTCCTTTCAAAAAATCGAACAGAACTCAACATTCTAGACAATTCTTCACTTGAACTTTAGAATAAAAAGATGATATTCTCGAACATCAACACGAGATTTGGAGTCCTTTGGAAAGGAACCAATGAATGACTCATATTCAAGATTTATTTGATTTCCATTGTTCTTTCCTGAAGTCACAAGCACTAATCCATTCATTAGCTGGCAAATCTAGAAACCGGTTCACAGTTTACTCATGTTATGATTATGTTTGCTCGGGGTGGTCCCAAAAGTTGAATTTAATGCTGGAAGCTGATCTGTTTATCTTGCAGAATCAGTAATTCCTCATGTCTCTCATGCTCAGTGCAGCAGCATTTCTGAAGTAGGTTTATTATGATTTTCACAGCTCAATTTCAAATAAGCTTTCTCCTTCTGATTCTGCTTTGTTTATTTTTTCCCCCCTCCTGGCGCTGCAAATTTCTCTGGAGTATCGAGGTATCTTATTATCTCTTCCATCATAGCTGCTCACAGCTGCAGAGTCCCTTTCTGTCTGAGAAGTGCATTGCATGGGTCACAAGCAACAATCTCTACCACTTAGACAATCACTGTAGTTCAGCTGACAGAAGCACATTGCCAGAGGCCAACACAATTCTAGTTCATTTCCTTGTTGACGCTTAAAACAGGTGAGCTCAATGAAACTGCACGTCTCAATTGTAACAAGGAAACATGCTGTGACACAAAGACTAATATTTATATTTAGTCTGGGTAGTGGGCAATGATCACTAAATAAGGTCCTAGTGCCTGTTTCCACTGAGAAAGTCACTTTCCACAAATGCTATTGAAAATGCTACAAGCTGTCTTTGAGTGACCACTCAATCAGATTTGTCATATGCATTCCTCACCTCGACCCCAAAACTAACAAATGATTTAGCAAGCATGCCAACATCTTTGTGATGGTACCTGCTCCAGGTGCATCTGGCAATGGCCCATGTGGGAAAGTGTCTTATATCTCAAGCCAACTGCAATGCGGAGAAGGATAGAGTAACCATCCCACTCCCTGTCTGGCCATTTTACATCCTATTGACCCCAGTTATGTTAACGTTCCTTCAAAGAGCTGCAAATGGTGGAGTGGACTGAGTTGGCAGAGAAGAAACATGGTTCCTCAAGCAGAAGATGATGCAATTTGTGAATTTCGATTAGAGTCTGGAAACAGGCCCTTCTGCCCAACAAGTCCACACTGACCCGCCGAAGCGCAACCTACCCAGACCCATTCCCTTACATTTTCCCCTTCACCTAACACTCCAGGCAATTTAGCATGGCCAATTCACCTAACCTGCACATTTTTGGACTATGGAAACAAACCGGAGCACCCGGAGGAAACCCACACAGACGCAGGGAGAATGTGCAAACTCCACACAGTCAATCGCCTGAGGCAGGAATTGAACCCGGGTCTCTAGCACTGTGAGGCAGCAGTGCTAACCACCGTGCCACCCACAGATATACTCCACAGATAAGCAAGTTCTTCTTTAATTTATTTACAACACTAACTATTTACAAGGCAACAATATCACGTTTTTTCTTTTATTGCAAAAATACTTTATTCATAAAAATATCTTATGTTTATACACAGTTACTAAAATAGTCGAGTTCTGCACAGTCTTTGCATATGGTGAACAAACAAACATTGCAGTTTGACTTTCTCCATAATTCCAGCAAACCCAAAGCAATTTCTTAATTACCCAACACACTACTTACATATATCTTCCCCCACTGCGCCTTGGCAGCAGCTGCCCCAAGCTTATTGCATCCCTCAATACATTGTCCTGAATCTTGGAATCCGTTCGTCAGCAACTCTCGGTCGAAGTTAATTCTTTATACACTGGAAGACCAACAAGTTTTCTTTATACACTGGAAGACCAACAAGTCTTTCACTGAGTTGATCATCCTCCAGGCACAGTTGATGTTTGTCTCGGTGAGTGTCTTGGGGAACAAATCATAGAGTACACAGTCCTGCATCACGGAGCTACTTAGGATGTACTGAGACAAAATTCACTGTCTCTCTCCATGCTCCTTTTGCACAGGCGCATTCCAGAAGGAAATATGAAACTGTCTCTTTCCCCTTCCGCAGGCACTTCAAGGGCAGTGTGCAGTGGCACAGAGGGTCCGGGCCTACACGAACGATCTCACAGGTGATGCCCTTCTCAAGTGGCATTTTGTTGGATTGTTCTGGCGATGAGGCACTTGACCAAATGACTTAAACAAGCTGCTCAGGGAACAACCCAAGAAGATTGTTCTCCTTCTCCATAAGGGTCTTGAGGACACGATGTGCAGACAACTTCCTGATGAATATCACAGACTGGGTGTGGACTGAATAATGTGTGTGTGTCATTACACATACACCGCTTACTGGCTACATTGATTCCGTGAAACAGAGACTGAAAGCCTTTATTGTGGAACATCATTGTGAAGTCATTCAGCTGTCTTCATGCTTCAGGCCTGTCTGGTCTGGAATCTCTTCCAGAAAGCAACAGAAAAGCTGAAATTGACCAACACAGAGTCATCAAACAACATCTGTAGGCTCACTGTGCATGGTCACATAATTTTCTTCAACCATCATTTTGATATAGAGATTACAAGCATGAAAATCACAGACATTAAAAACACTGATATTTCCAAAATATTTTTCTATCATGTACAGAATCGGTTTGGCTTGCATTCTGCTATTCCAGTGATTCAATAGACTCTTTTCTGTTAGAGATATTTATTTCCTGATGGAAAGTAATTCACAAGGCAATAAAACACAAAAAGGAAACTGTACATTATCTGAACATTTAAGTCCATGAAATGTCAGAGCAAGCATCAACAATCAAACCAGGTCTTTAGTATTCAAAGATGCTAAAAACTCCAGGCTATTCACAAAGCAGTCATTGAATAGTTCGATTTTTGTGATGTGTTCAGAAGACTGCACTGTTTCATAGATAAAACAAAAACTCGGGAAATAATCAGCACATCAGGTAGCATGTGTGAAGACGGAAACAAAGTTACTTGCAAAGTTTCAGAATCCAAACCTCAGTTGTACTTTGCTTTACACTGCAGTTCAGGAGCTATTGAATTAAACAATTTGTGAAAGGAAAACTATGTTTTCAGCATAATGTATAAGATACATGGATTTGACAAGGTAGAAGGAGAGAAGATGTTTCCACTTGTGGTCTCCTCCATAACTGAGGGTCACTAATATTAGTTGATGATGTATTCAATGAGGAATTCAGGAGAAACTTAAATACTGAGAAGGTGGTGAGAATTGAGAGCTTGAGTGGAACTGTTGAAGCAAACAACATTGACATTTTTAAGGTGTGGCCAGATTTGTACAGATGGAAGAAACGAATAGAAGAATATGTTGACTGACTGATATTTAGACAGATGGAAAGAGGCATTTTGAGGACATAAACATCTATGTGTTGAACTAAGTAGTCAAATTCAATAATGAAAACTAAATTAATTATTGGAATGTGAAGGTTGAATGGAATGAGCCTTTTCTCCATGGACTAGAGAGAGAGTTGCTTACTTTAAAATGTGGAAACCACAAAGGAGGTGCTGAGAGACTGTTACCCCAACTCATCAGTCTACAGCTCGAGGTCATAGTCTCAGGGTAAGGCTTCAACCATTTAGGATTGAGATGAGACATTTCTTCATGCATAGAGTTTGAATCTCTTCAATGTCAATGCTTAGTTGTACAAAGAATTTAAGAGTGAGATTGATAGAATTTTCAATACTTGGGGAATGAAAGGATATGAATTAGAATGGGTAAGTGAAGTTGAGATAGATAGCCAACCACGATGTACCATAGGACAATGTTATTGAATGTAGAACAGGTTCGAGACGGGCTCCAGCCTAGACTTGGTATTTCACATGTTTCAATAAATTCTGTGTTGTGCTACATAAAAAAAGTACCAGCAGCTGTCAAGTCACTTTGCTACCTTTGCTCTTGATGGAAGTCCTGGAATGGAGGTCAGCAGGTTGTTGTTTTCAACATACGACTCTCCAGAATGACAAATTTTTCTCACATTTTTGTAATAATCCAAATATATTAATGCTGCTGAGTATTTGCCCAGAGCTGCCATTGCACCACTGGATTTATTATACAGGCTAACAGCTCAGAAGAAAGCTACAAAAAGATTCAAATGTTCCAGAGGAGTTACAACCGAGAACTTCAATTCTCCTATTATAAACTGGGAATGAAATTGTGTAATTGACATACAGGGGAGAAGAGTTTCTAAAGTACATACAATTGAATTTTCTTGATCAGCAGGTTTGCAGTCCAATTTGAAAGGAGGCTTCACTAAATCTGGTTCTGTGGAATAAATCTGGTCAAATGAATCAAGTATCAATCAGGGAACATATAGGAAACAGCCCTCACAGTTTCAAATATTCAGGTTAATTCTAGAAAAGGAACAATTGAGAGCAAAATTACACAATTGAAGTAGAATCACTTGCAGAGGTAGAGCCAGTAGCAGCTGAAAGAGACCAAATTTGGATTGAGATGGTAGGTAAGACTGGCTAGAAAAGAACTGCTTTGGCTCGTGTCAAACTTCATTGCTCTGGGGGGAAATGTAAAGCAATGAAAGTTAGCTCCCCAGATAATCAAAGCAAGAATAAGATGAGGTAAATAAACATTGTGGATGGTAGTTGTCAATTTGAAAATACAAATAAGACCCAGACTGAATATAAAAAGATGGTAGTTAGCCTGACTTTGACCATTATCAAAGATCGCAAAAAAGAACTGCAATCAGATTTCATTGATAAATGAGAGGAAAAAATGTTTATTATGACAAATTTGTCTGTTAGCAAGTGACAAAATGCATTATGAATTACTAAATGCAAATTTAAACAATATGCTCTTTAAATCCCAACACACACATATTCATTCACAAATAGGGAAGACAAGACATTCATTTCTGCAGAAATATCATGGGTCGAAAAAACGGGCAGAAAGGAATAAATTCTGTGGTCCATGACTCCAAACCACAAGGGTGGAATGAAGTGACTTCCTCACATTTCTGGTGATGATATCACATTGTTGACGACTACAGCAGCCCTCAATCTGGTAGACACTCTGATAGACCTAGAATTTTAGCTTGAGTTCAAAGTTCTTCTTCGGAGACTCTTTGTCGTGTTGTTACTTTTCCAGTCAGTGGGACACAGAAAAAGAGATGTGACTTGACTTGCAAGCTTTCAGGAGGTATGTACCTCAAGTCTTTGACAAACTGCAACTTCACTATTAAAGCTGTTGTTAGGCAGGTTTTAAGCCAAAGGCACCTCAGTCTGTCTCACAAAAATATCAAATCCAGCTTCTTATCAAAATGTTACATTACCTGTGTGACCAACAGGTGAACATCACACAGTTCCAAGTTTCCTTCAAATTGTAAACAAAACCTAGTTTGTTATGTGCAACACAACAGTGTCCAAACTTCCATTTTCCCAGTTCATCTTCCCAAATGAAAATATATGGAAATAAGGAAATAAGAAAGGGAAAGAGGGGGAGAGATGAAAACAGACTAGAAGGCAACACAAAATCTAATTCTAAAATCATCTTTCATCAATTGTAAATGGATAAGTGGTAGGGACCAAAAAGAGGATCCGGGCATGGTGGCAGAAAACATGGCTGAGGTACTAATTAAGTATTTTGAAGGGTGCCTGGCCATTGAGATGCCCTCCCAGTGCAGCAGCAATTGTGGTGAATGCCATTATTAGCCATTGCAAAGGCCCCGATCTGAGGCAGGAATGTGAATGAGACTGAATGGACCACATGGCACTGCCCTTAGCACCAGAGGTGACAATGACAAACTCAGGCCTGTCAACCCTGCAAAATCCTCCTTACTAACTGGGGGCCACTGGAAGGAAAGCTGCCCTACAGGCTAATCACACAGTCTGGCACAGTCACATTCACAGAATTGTATCTTGCACACAATATTTAAGCCACTTCTGGATATGTCCTGTTCCCCCAGCTGCAAAGAGCTGGAAGAGGTGGTGGAACAATTTCTGCTGATCACCACTTACCTCTCCCAATCCATAAGCTGATCAATCAGTATGTCTTCAGGGTGAACACCACTGAGGGTGGTACATATGCAGTATGTACACTGGGTGGGGAACTTAATATCCGTGAGCATGAGTCACTCAGCAGCACCACCACTGACAAAACTTCCAGACTTGGTCTGCACCAGAGGGAATTAACAGAAAGGGAAAATGTACTTGGAGTCATTCTCAACAATTTATCTGGAGCAGGTGTATCAGTAATGAATACTGATAACAATTGTACATACAACTGGAGGAGAAGGCTCCACAAATGTCACAAAATGTAAGGCTAAAGCAATCACAACAATAGTCAGCCAGAAGTGCCGAATGGACGATCAACCTTGGCCTGTTCCAAAAATCCCCAGCATTGTAGATGGCAGTCTTCATTCCACATTAGATCAAAAAATGGCCAGAGGTACTCAATTCTGTTAAGATAATGGGCCCTGACAAGATTCCAGCAATAATACTGAAGATTTATGGTGCTGAGCCCCTCGCCCAGCTTTTGCATTACAACTACAACATTAATTTATTTACCTGGTTGAGTGGAAATTAACTCACATTTGTCCTGTACACACAAGTTGAACAAATCCATCCCAATCCATCAGCATACTCCTGATCAGGAATAAACGGATGGAAGAGATCATCAAAAGTGCAATCAAACAGAACTTGCTTCACAAATACCCTGTTCATTGATGCTCAGTTTGGGTTCTGCCAAGGCCATTCAGCTCCCAAACTCATTAGAGCCTTGGTCCTAAAATGAATTAATAAGTTGTATTCCAGAAGTGAGGTGAGAGTAACAGACCTTTACATCAATGCAACATTTGACAGATCTTGGCATGCAGGAGCTTGAATAGAATTTGACTCAATGAAAATTGGGTTAAAAAAACTCTACGCTGGATGGAGACGTACCTGACACAAATGAAGATGCTGATAGTTGTTGGAGATCCATCATTTCAGCTCTAGGACATCTCTGCAAGAGTTCCTCAGGGTAGCGTCCTCAGCACAACAAAGATGTTCACTGATGATTGTGTAATGTTCAGCACAATTTGCGACTTCTGAGATACTGAAGCAGTCCGTGTTCAACTGCAGCATGACCTGGACAACATACAAGCTTGGACTGATATTTGGCAATCAATATTTATGCCACACTTTATGCCAGTTTTGTCATAGAAAGACCATTTCCAGCAAAAGAGAATCTAATCTTAACCCTGCTAACATAAAATTACCATCATTGAACCCTCCACTATCGGAGAATGTTCTTGTGAAGCAGAAACTGAATGACCTAGCCTTATAAGTATGGGATGTGAAGGTGCCAGTGCTGAGCTGGAGTGGACAAGGTCGGATGTCAGACAACAACAGGTTACAGTCAAACTGGTTTATTTGAAATCACAAGCTTCCAGAGCATTGCCCCTTTTGCTCCCACTTCTTCTTTGTGCAGTTACCATTGACAGTTTAAGATACAGGAAAGTAACTCCTGAGTAATTGAACTGGGTGGAGATCACATGTCTGAAGTCTTGGGTGCTGAATAATATTCTGTGCAAAGAAATGGGAGATATTGCAAAACAAAATAATATGTTTAGACAGTATAATCTATTAATTATTTTCAAGTTACATTGACATCAGTTCAGTTTGGACATGGCACTGCTACTTTTACATTTTAACACATTATGCGTTTTCTCGGGGGGTAAAAATGAAGCTAGAAATATTATTGCTCAGACAGACAGTTCAGGTTATGAAAGTTGCATTGACAATGCCGTAAGTAGTGGCCTTCTCGTGAGTTACTGTGCATATACCTGCAATGTATTCTGCAGAGGTCAAACGGTCGATGACGTGTGCTCACGTGCTCTGATTTATATTCTGAAAGTATTTTTCAACCCAGTTAACTGTTTGTCTGCTGTTATTCTCAGATTTCATTTGAATGTTCTAAATTTGAAAGTTTTAGATTCAAAGAAGAATCATAGTCTAGACAAAGAATAAATCTTTTCTGAACTATGTGATTAATATTGAATTGAATAATTACTTATATGTGTTTGGACCAAGAATATGGAAGATAAATAATACGCAGTGTTTTAACATGCATTTGATGTGCAATTTCATGAAGCTTTTCTTCGCCTGAAATTTGTGTGTAATTTTGTCAGCGTTTTTGGATGTGCTGCTATGTCATGCCACTAAATGTTATCAGAGGGAGAGTCATGAACTGCTAATCAGCATTTTTCCTTCCCCAGGCATTTTAAAAATTTATTTCGCGGTGCAAATCTCTCGAACTAAGCAATGGGCCTCATTACTTGCTGATGTTCAGGCGATTAGTCAGCAACTCGGTCGATGGAAAGAGTCTCCTCTTCTGGAAGTATCTCCGCAGGATTGGTTTGCACTGCGGTCCGAATTGGCTCCCCATTCTCATTCCTTAACTTGAAGTTGTTTGCTGAGGTATGTTGTTCAGGAAGTTTGCTCATTTTGGGGCGCCAAGTCCGGGGCAGGCAACCTGTGGTTGTAGGTCAGCATGTGAGGGGCAGCATGAATATCAGCCAACTTCAATCATCTGGAGCAGGTGGGACTTGAACCCGAGCCTCCTGGTCCAAGGGTCGGCGCAATACCACTGCACGACAAGAGGAATTTGAGGCGAGCACAGCGTCAGATGAAGTCTTCTAATTGGCCACTTTAGGATAAGTGAGTGCTATCCCAGGAAACCTGGGCTCAGTTCAGGCTCTTGAAATCACTGTTCCCGCCAGCTGAGCAACAAAGTGGAAACTTGGTTCAATTCCAAGTGACCCCTCTGTCATTGAATTAAAAAGAGGTCACACGCTTAAAGCGGCAACGTTTCTCAGTTCACAGGTTGTATTTCTTAAGATTGCCCTGCTTTAAACCTGCAGATGGCACGAATTAAAGACTCATTCTTTGTTCTGATCATGGATTGTAAATTCAGCGGAATCTCCAACCCTGAAACAGACACTTTTTCCCAACAGATGATTGTCAGTCCTAATGTTCCGCGTGAACCTCTAGACGCCACTCTCCATCTCGTCCCAACAACAGGATCGTTATTTGACAGTCATAATCCAATCAAATAAATTATGACTGCGATTATTTCTGTTCCTCGCATCTGTTCTGTTGAATTTAACATGTGTGAGAAGGTGATCTTCAATATATGTAGCGGACGCAGAGATTTCAAGCCATTTTGCTAACACTCCAAGGTAGTTCTTATGCCCTGCAGCAACATATCTGAAAGAGGAAAGTAAGGTGGGCAGTCACTTCACATTTGTTTTTTAAAAGTGATTTGGAATCGAGGTCCAGCAATAGAACAGCTGGTCTGACTGTCCCAGAAATATCCAAACTACCTCCTAACTCATGTACCATGGACATTCACTTCTTCAAGTTAAGGTTTACTTTCCACCACTTTCTATTTGAAGACTTCAAAATGCGAGAAATGTGAGAAGAATTCTTAAATCTCACTTTATTTTTCAACTTCTCCCATTTTACTGAGGATCATCACAATGCTGTTTGATTACCCTTCTCTATCTTCTCCTGTCAGTTAGCCATTCCCCTTCCGATCATTTTACATTTAACTCCTTAGCCCCCATTTTTTAAATGTGATCTTCAGTTGTTCTCTTTTCCGGTGTCCTGGCAGTCCCATCTCCATCACTTGTTTCAGTTCCTATCTGAAGTGGACGACCATATCAATTCGTTCTGTTCACAGTCTTTTTCTGCATCGTTTCCACAATCTTCACTGTCATCTTGCTGGATTAAATCCTGATGCCTCCTTTCTTGTCACTGACCACATCTATTTCAGGAAGCGTACCTCTGCCTGAAATCACAACAGCTTCACTCTGTCCCTCTTCCTTTGGATCTAACTGACAGTCTCTAAATTCGATCTTTGGTCTACAAATCATAATCCATGTCTTCCACTATTTTATTCCAGATACTCAGTCACGTTCTCATCACCCTCAGCAAAAAGCTTCACTTGCAAACATCTGACCAAGACACTTCTTGACTCATGAGTTCGCTTAGAACATCATTGACAACTGAATTGTTACACATGCTGTTATCTTTCCAAAGTATATCTTGGTTAAAAAAAAAGTCCTCCAGCAAGGAGACAGGCCCTTCGGCCCTAACTGGTTCATGATGACCAAAAATTATGTGTGATATAAATTTTACCAATTTCAAAACGTATCCATTGCCAAATCACAGACCTAGAATTTTTCTTTCACAACAGTAGCATTATGTCATTGACATGGAACAACCACTTTCTGTCCCAGAAAAACTGTAATCACTGTGAAAAAAGATGTCAAATTTGGTCTGCTAAGCACATGAATCACTGTCACAGGACTGATCAGATGAACCCAGGACCTGATCCAGAGCCACTTGACCCGAATAAGACACAAATGCAGCATGATACTCTGATCCTATTTCATTTAGATGTGAACCTCAATTCAGTGGGCACACTCAATGTCAGAGGGACATTATGTTCAAGCGCAATTCCAGAGACTTGAGAACAGAGTCAAAACTGACACTTAAAGGGTAATCATTCAGATAAAGTCTTCAACCAAGACTCATTTGCCTTGTCAGAGGAGTGTAAACAAACTTATTTGAACTGCTGAAAGATGAGCAGTTCTCTTGGCGTCTTGTTCTCTGGGCATCTGGATGATATTTATATCTCAGCATCACAACAGGAAAACCCGTTTTTGTATTACTGGGTTTGAATCTTGCTGTGCGCAATTTGAACCCTGTATTCCCCTCAAGATAATGGTAATTGTATTTCAAAAAGCACTTCATTCGTAGCGAAATGCTTTGAGAGATTGTGAAAGACAGGGGAGATAAATGCAAACATTTTGTTTCGTGTTGTTTATTTCCTCCAACACTTGGGCGTTTCCCTTTTCTTGTGACTTGTCTTTCTCTTTTAAATCTCAATCTATACTACAATATAATCAAATTCACGTGTTACCCTGTGCCAGCATTTCTTCCTTGCCCATGTCTCTCTCTCTCTTATTTAAAGTAGACTTAAAAATCAGACCGACTGAAATCAGTAAGTATTTCACTGGCAAGAAAGGTTGGATAGTTTTTATCGAAACAGAGTCGATAGAATGTGGGGCTGGAAAGTCACGGCAGGTCAGATAGCAAGGGAGGAGCAGGAAAGTCGACGTTTCGAGTCGGGACCCTTCATCAATCTGAATTCAGAATTCCCACCCAAAACATCGCCTTCCCTTGCTGTCTGACCCGCTGTGACTTTCCAGCCCCACATATTATCGACTCTGACTTTGCAGCATCTGCACTTCTTACTATCTACAGAGATAAGTAGCAAGGTATAAAATAGACCCCGGTGTAACTTAGGAGATTCATAAATGTCCCAAAACCGGCCCTGCCTTTTTTGGACCGGGAACTTACCAATCTGCTTTATGAACATGCAAGTCCAATCCTAAAACAACGGTTGATGCTAAACTTTCTTGTGACGTAGCCTGGCTTGGTCCTGAGTTTTATCAAACTGTGTCACTATAATTGTGAGGACAAAGTGAGGACTGCAGATGCTGGAGATCAGAATCAAAAAGTGTGGTGCTGGAAAAGCACAGCCGGTCAGGCAGCATCAGAGGAGCAGGTGAGTCGATGTTTCAGGCATAAACCCTTCATCAGGAATGAGGCTCATTCCTGATTAAGAAGCTTATGCCCGAAACGTCGATTCTTCTGCTCCTCAGATGCTGCCTGACCGACTGTGCTTTTCCAGCACCACACTTTTTGACTTTGTCACTGGAATTGTGTCAAGAGACATCGTAAGATGTGACCGAAGGGTAAAAGTGTGTCAGAGGCCATCTGAACTGGGATCACCTGAAGCACTTCCATGCTGACGGAAGAATGATTTTCTGGTTAAAATTACATTGCTGTTTGCTGAAGCCTTGTGTACAAATTGCTGCATTTCCTTCATCAAAACAGTGACACCTCTTCAAAAATACTTAATTGACTATCAAACAACTTGGAACATACAAACATTCTGAAAGGTGCTAAATAAATGCAAATCTACTTCTAGAATAAAGGATGTAGAGAATCGTTGAAATAGTCACATTGAGCTCGACATATAATGCTGCTCCTTCTGAAAAAAAATTGCTGGTGGCCACTTCCAGCCTCTACAAAGCTCCTCATCTCTGTAACTTCCCCACCTATTCCACCTCTCCATATCTTTGAAAGCTTTACAAACCCATCCCGATATCTGTAACTTCTTCCAGCCTTTCAGCTTTCCCTGTCTCTGCCACCATCTCCCGTTCTGCGTTTCTCCACATCTCGGCCCGAATTTGTCCATGAATGATCAACATCATTGGTGGTCGCTTTGCTATTCTCTCACGAAGATTGGCTCTCTTCCTTCTTTAAAGCTCACGGATTCTAATATCTCCCCTTTGGCTCTTTATCAAATTCTGTTTAATAGTACTCCCGTTTAACTACACTAAAGGCACTGTCTATAAGCAAGTTATTGTTACACTTCCGAATCATGGAAGGCAATCTTGGATCAGGAATTGCTGGAAAAACTCAGCCGGTCTGGCAAATTCTGTCGAGAGATAACGTTTCGCGTCCCACGACCCTTCCTTAGAAATGGCCTTCTGAAGAAGTCGCACTCGCAACGTTATCTCTGTTTCCTGTCCACGGATGCTGCCAGACCCGCCCAGGTTTTCCAGCAATATCTCTTTGTTTCAGGTGCAAATCTTGGAGAAGGACATGAGCCCAGAATTCCATCGTCTCGTGTTCATTGATGTTCTCAACTCAGCCATTGAAACGGATTGAATAAAAGCAAAATATTGCGGATGCCGGAAATCTGAAACAAACACTGAATGCTGGAGAAACTCAGTAGGTCTGGAAGCATTTGTGGCGAGAGAAAGAGTTAACGTTACGCGTCCGGGATGACTTCTTTCAGAACTCAGATGCTGTTTAGTCTTTAGTGTTGCCTTTTGCAAGATAGTTTCGAAATATCTGTGTGTTTTTGAAGAAAGCACATTTATCTCCCAGCCAATGGAATTGAACGATCAAGGACACAGAGAAGTACAGGTTTGTACATTCTCCTTAGTGTTCGGGATTTCCGATGCGCTGCTCAGTTTATCACGATGAGTGTTCATGTTGAAACATCCCTTCAATGAGTACCCCATCTCAGTGGGGTTGAGATGGTCATGTCAGTTACGCAGGAGGGCGGGAAACAAAGTTGATTTTTCCAGCCAGGCATCTGCTGTTGGGGGTGGGGCGCGGCATAAAATTTGGGTCAAAGTTCTGTCAAAGTTTGACTTTGTGCCCGCAACATAATCCAGTTTGTTCAACTCGGGCTTTGTTGCTCCTCGCGATGTTCGCATCAAACGTATCTGCTTTTCATCAAACAGGGAAATATTATAATCTGTTTTCAGACGCACGGGAAAAGAAGACAAAAAAAACCCCGGTCTGGAAGCGTTCATTTCTGTTTCTGCCTGCACAGTCACTGCTGAGTTGCTCCAGTACGATATTTTCACTCATTTCAAAATACTAATCTTTTTTTTTTCCGCACACATAGATAGAGCAAGTGTTCTCAAAACTGTAATTCCGTGCACCAGTTAAATTGCCCTTTTCAGGAAGGAGTGAGCTTTGCTCTCGTTTGTACTCTGGACATGGGTGTGGGGTAAGCTGCTGTTCGCAGGAGGAGTGGCATTGGGACAAGGTTTGGCGGGGGGGGGGGGGGGGTCTTACTCTTCCGGTGCACTCGAATATCAGATCATGGCCGTGACGCTCAGCCAATCGACGTGTCGGTAACACCCCAAATCCTTGTGCCAGACCAGTGGGCGGGGGATGCACCAGTCTGCGCCAATGGGGATGGGAGAAGGAGGTGGGCGCAGTTTCTCTGAGACCTCGCTTTCCACTGCAGAATCCCTGCTCTTTGTTTTTATTTTATGAATGAAATAATAACTGCAGCGTGAGCCTGTTTCGGCCGATGGGCAGGAAAACAATCTGACTTCATACATAGATCTGCAGCCCTTGTTGCCACCTCTCCAATGACCACCCCCCCCCCCTCCTCCCCGCAACTCCATCTTCTCTCTCTCTCTCTCCCACATTCAGGAGTCAGGCGCAGGGCGCTGTAATTTCTGCGGAAAGATGATTTCTTCAGGGATTTCGGCTTGTGGCGCGATTCTCTTGTCTTAGTTCAAAGCGTGAAGTCATTCCCTTTGCGACAATGTCGAATTATTTATTTTTAATTGATACACTATTCAAATGGATACAATGACGAAGGTGCCTGCGATTCACTGAAAAAAAAAGGCGAACCGAGAGGAACCTACTTCCTTATTGAAGAAAGATTTTCCATTCTGCACGGTGCGTGATGACTTATTACCATTTTGCCGGACACATCTGTGTTGTGTGTATAAACATATATTGATATATTTATAGGTATGTATCTTTCTGCTTCTATTTTGGGAAATGTCTGTCTCTATTAAGAGTCTATTCGCGCTCATGAGTGGCTAAATTGAGCCGGTTGTCCTGGTAACAGGATTCGGGATGTGGACTTTTCTCTGAGTCCAGACCCCAGAAGCTGCGCGCACTCGGTTTGAGGGCTGGGTCCGGCGTCGCCCACACTTTGGCTGGAGCCTGACCCACACAAGCACTGCATGTGATTGAGCTTCTGGTCTCCTGTCTGAGCCCATCATGTCATGTTCCAAGTATCCCCCCCCCCCCCCCCCCCCCCGAGTCTTCTCGGGATGGATTATTAACCAGTAGTGCGGCAGGGATTCATAATTCCGATTCACATCTTTTAACACAGTGTTTTCCTACTGCAATTGAACATTTCTTGTAGGCCCCCACTTTGGAACAGACGCAGGTGTGTAGGTAGTCGGATTTCATGCAGCTTTTTAGAAATAGATACTTCTGAATTATTTTTCAACGCATGGAAAAGGGAAGTCCAGCTTTTCTCTCCACCCCCCCCCCTCCAAATATACTTTATTCATAAAATTTGTCACAATACATGACAAAAACATTTCAACTTGAAAATGACAGAATTTGCAAGAAAACTTCTCCACTTACAGCATGTTACACTCGGTATAAGAGCACTCGTCTAACACTCCATGTCAGATATACAGCCCGGGGTGGGAGTGGGGGGAGGTTCAAACTGGATGTTGCAGAAAGAGCAATGGGTATTTTTTTCCTCAGTACATCATTTGATTCTTTGAGGTGCTTCAGTATGTTTTTGATGCTCTTGATACACACTCAGCCTGTGCAATTTTCCAGTCTCCAGCCCCGCAGTGCACGTTAGTTGAACGGCCTGAGGTAGCGACCTTTACCCATTACAGAAAAATAAAATGCATATAAATCTGATAATTAAGCAGTTCAGAGATCATACCTGTATATCTAGCCACGTGATAGATTAGTTCATGATGGCCTAATTCCTACTCCTATGTGTTATGATCTTATAATCAAAGCACTACACATATGATACTCACACCAGAGTCCCTGTGCATAGCATCTTGATAGATTTCAGTCACTTGTAACTTCAACTTTTAGACTGGAACTGCAGATAACTGCTTTCTGGAACTGTATACACCTCAGCTTATCTCAGTACTTCTCGTCTAGGGCTAACACTAATTCTGCACTGCAAAGTGACCTAGTTCACTATATATTCTTTCCTTCTCAGGAGCAGTGGTATCCACAACCATCCGAGTTCAAGGACTTCAGGTCTGCTTAAAACTCAAGTAAAAGCTGAAACTCAAAAATATTCCACTCTAACTTGTGACTGTTTCCCCAAACTTAAAAAATGATCCAGAATTCTCTAACGACAGACTGACCGGCTTCCACACTGTAAGGATTCTCTGTTTCGAAGTTTGGAAGGAGTTACTGGTGTTAATAGAGAGAGAGAGAGAGAGAGAGAGAGGTTTTCTGCTGTTGGTCATATTTTGAGAGGGGTCAGGAGAGCCCTTTCTTCATTCTGAGTGGCCTCCTAGCTGCCTCAGAAGATTCAATTTGATCAGTTTAAATTTAAGGTTGAGTTTTTAAAAATTCTGTTAAGCAAGGGCATTCAAAGTCAGGATACGACCATCGGTCACCACCTCATCGATAAACAGTCGGCACCTATTACCCTTCTCCTGTCCCGATTGCTATGTGGTGCTACAGGGTGACCTTAAAGAGGTTTATAAGATCATGAGGGGCATGGATCGGATAAATGGACAAAGTCTTTTCCCTGGGGTGGGGGAGTTCAGAACTAGAGGGCATAGGTTTAGGGTGAGAGGGGAAAGATATGAGAGATCTAAGGGGCAACTTTTTCACACAGAGGGCACTATGTGTATGGAATGAGATGCCAGAGGATGTGGTGGAGGCTGGTACAATTGCAACATTTAAGAGGCATTTGGATGGGAATATGAATAGGAAGGGTTTGGAGGGATATGGACTGGGTGCTGGTCAGATTGGGTTGGGATATCTGGTCAGCATGGACAGGTTGGACCGGAGGGTCTGTTTCTGTGCTGCACATCTCTATGGCTCTATACCTTATTGCAAAACTGGGTAAGTGTAATCAATGTCGATAAGGGTCATAATGACTTTGTTTTATTCTTCCGTGAGATTTGGATGTCACTGACCAGCATCTGTTGCCCATCCCTAAGTGTTCTTCAAGTGAGTAACCTGCTTGACCATTTCAATGGGCATTTAAGCATCAGTTAGATGGCTGTGCCTTTGAAGTCATGTGCAGACCAGTCCAGGTATAGATGACCGATTTCCTTTCTCAAAGGAAATAGATAAACTTTAATTTCCAAATTTGTTAAATTAATTTACATTGAACCAACTGTTATGATGGTGTGAAACCCTCATCTAACAGCATTAGTCTCGGAACCATCGTCTCCTCCTTCATGGCTTAATTCCATGCTTTATTATATCCACAGGGTGTTTGTAATTTAATATCTTATTTATGTGGATTTGAACTTTGAAAGCTATGTCTAAGTGAGTAAATATTTCCATTGTAAAAATTGCAAGACCCAGACAGAAAACAAAATAGTTGACGTAATTTGGTTCCTTTATTACTGTTTGTAGATTTTAGACATTAGTCAGAATAGTTTTAGTAAATGACTCAACACATAATTATTCACATGCTAGAGCACAAAACATCCATTGTAAAATTTACCAAATTAGTAATTCTTGCAGATTAGGTTTTGTACACAAGTTCAAATGCATAGTAACATTTGAAATGACATCATTTGACTTGCATATGAAGCATTGAAATTTCGGCTTATGTCACCTAATTAAGCAACGACAGCTTCGATGCAGATCAGCCATGATCTAATTGAATGATAGAATGAGCTGGAGGGGTGTGAAATAAAAACAGCTTGTGCTGGAGAAACTCAGCAGGTTTGGCAGCATCAGTAGAGAGAGAAACAGTCAATGTTTCCAATTCAAAGATACTTTTTCAAGGGGGTGAATGGTCTTTTCTTAGTCTCCATCCTTATAATACTGGTGCAGATGTTTTAACCTTGCAATGGACCTTGGCTGAGCCTGGTATCAAACTTTCTGAAAGCATTGACTGTTTGATGAGGGCTAAGTTCTTTGTGAGCTTGTGTGGTGCGGGTGTGTGTGATTGTCTGTGTGTTTGATACTTGAGTGTGTGGAAGCACCCCCAACCAGAATGAACAGCATGTTCTTCCACTGTATCTACAGCCACATTTTTATTTTGCCATCTTTTCATTTGTTCCTCAAGTTGACCAACATTGATAGAAATCATTTATTGCCTAAGTATTAAGAGGCAACTGCATCTCATAGGATTTGAGTTAAATGCTCGTTTGGGTAGCACGTTATCTTCTCTGAAGGAGATCTTATGCATGCATTCTGCAGTGTAGTTTACTTCTCTGATTTTATTGAGATGGTTTATGAAAATTATTGCTCGGCAGGCTTTACTGCCATGGATTGACAGGAAATGTCCAATGTGACTGAAACAGCAACCTTGAGGTTCAGGAAATGAAATAAGTTGGATGTGAATTGTGTCTTTGTTCACCAAAGCTGTGATTTACATTTGAAGTGTGGTAACCTTGGAAATTTGGAAGTCAATTTTGAGTAAAGTGAGATCTCCAACATAAAGCAATGGGATACATCACCAGCTAACTAGATTGCTGACATGAGAGATACAACTGGCCAGGACACCAGGAGAAACTCCACTCCTCAAGCTGCTGGGGTCTTGTTAGTTTCCACCACGTACTGCTCAAGATTTGCAACAAGGAAAGAAGACTTACCAACTCATTTAAGTTTTAACATGCACAGTGTTTGTTAATTTTAGCCATTAACCGAACATACTGAGTACCCAGTTGAGGATGTAGGACAGCAAGCAGATGAGCAAGCTTTCAGCTTTGATCCACGGTCCTTGAGATTTACAAAATAAATTCTTGCGAATCATGGAGGCAAGATTGAGTAAATTTTAAGTTATTTGAAAATTGTGTTTAATAGCTTCTGTATATGCGATTGACCACTGAATACTTGTGATGGATCAAGTCAAAAAGAAGACATTTTAGATCTGTTGTATTGACAGGAATAAGTTGTTTTCTGGAACAGAGATTCACAATTTTGCTTGCTTCAGCCTTTGTGGTCAAGTTTCTCCTATTCTAGAACAGTCAATGAAGACTGGACAGTGATATTGACCTGAGGACCAAAGAGTCACGTCAGCTATTACCCCCCCCCACCCCCCCCATTTTATTTGACTGTTAAAATTATTTTAACCCGAATTGTGACTGACCTGTCAAACTCGACTGTTAATTTGAGGCCATCTTGCTGACCATGTCTGAACTCAGACCGTCCTGTTCCCGCATCACCCCTGTGCTCCTTAAACAACAATGGCACACGCAACCAAGGAGTATTTGATTTGAAAATTCCCTTGTTTCCAAATTGCTTCATGACCCAGCCTCTCCGCAAAATCCTCCAGCCCCACAACTCCTTGAGATCACTGTGTTCATGCAATTCTGGTCTCTTCAACATCTCCAAGTTTAATCCTGTCAGAGGGAGCAGTCCCTTTGGATGTTGGTGCCTGAAATTTTTAAAATTTCTTCCCTTAATCTCTCTCCTTTCAGACCTGGCTTTACATCTTTGAGGCACCTGTTAAAACCAAAAGATCTGATCAAGATCTTTGTCATCAGATGTTGCTCATTGTAAAAGTTAGTTTTATGTTGCCACCCTGAAATGCCTTGATTTGTTTTATTGTGTTTAAGTTACTTGACAGTTCTGCTTAACTTGCCATTCCAGAAATGCACAATACCCTTATTCTGAATTGGAATATTGTCAAGGGATTATTTAAAATTACAATTGGAAAAAATTACTGAGAATGCTGGAAATCAGAATCCAGCAATTCCTGTTTTCATTGTTTTTTTGCTCATCTAAGAGAGAAGATGGGAACATAGTTCAACACCTGATCCTGAAAAAAAAGCCCTGTGACAATGGAGCACTCGCATGGTACTGGATTAGATTATCATCCTTGACTTGTCTATTCCCCTCCTGGATTGAGACATGAACTCAGAACCGTCTGACTCAGATGGGAGGGTGTGACGCACTGGACCTCAAAGTTGTGAAATTGTACGTAATCAATCGCTGCGACTCTACTTGGGATGGAAATTAAATCGTGCTGAGCCGAGTATAATTTTCAATAAGGTTGAAGTCAATCACTTCAAAAACCAAACCGTAATTGTTTGGGACTTGGTGTGCGCTGGTTTGAGATGACTGGGTGTGAAAGAGGAGAAAGTGAGGACTGCAGATGCTGGAGCTCAGAGTCGAGAGTGTGGTGCTGGAAAAGCACAGCAGGTCAGGCAGCATCTGAGGAGCAGGAGAAGCGACGTTTCGGCCAGAAGCCCATTAATCAGGAATGAGCCTAATTCCTGATGAAGGGCTTGTGCCCGAAACATCGATTCTCCTGCTCCTCGGATGCTGCCTGACCTGCTGTGCTTTTCCAGCACCACACTCTCGACTCAGGTGTGAAAGAGCTGAAGTCGGACTGACAGCTGGGATTCCTGACTGACACCAAAGAATTCTTCTTTGAAACCCACAGCTATGAAGCAGTACTTGGCTTCTGAGCATCCATCATACAAACATTACTACTTCCCAAAAACACTTTCAGCCTGCTGTGTTTTGGTGGAAACTGGAGAGATATTTATGAACAAACTGCATTTCAAGTTGTTATCTCTTTTTAACTTCACAGATTTCTTTGAACCAATGAAATTGAATTATCCAGCACAGGTCGGAATCATTCTGTGAAATTTTAAGGAGTTCGGAAAAGATTTACAAGGATGTTGCTTGGGCTGGAGGGTTTGAGCTGTCGGGAGAGGCTGAATAGGTTGTGGCTATTTTCCCTGGAGCTTCGGAGGCTGAAGTTTATAAAATCATGAGGTGTAGAGTAAATACACAAAACCCTTTCCCCAGAACTAGGGAGTCCAAAGTTAGAGGTTTAAGGTGAAAGGGAAAAGATTTGCAAGGGAACCAAGGAGCAACGTTTTTACACCAGAATGGCGAGTATATGGAATGAGCTGCCAGCGGAGGTGGTGGAGGCTGGTACAATTATAACATTGAAAAGGCATCTGGATGGGTATATAAATCAGAAGGATTTAGATGGATATGGGCCAAGTGCTGGCAAATGGGACTAGATTAATTTCGGATATCTGTTTGACATGGACCAGTTGGACCGAAGGGTATGTTTCCATGCTGTACATCTCTGACTCTATGATTATGACTATTCTTACATGCTACAACAACTATGCCAATGTCCTTGCAACTTCGAAGGCATGAAATCCTGTGACTAACAATTCAACTTATTGCACTATTTGTAATGCCTTGTCTATCACAATATACACCTTACACTGTAACCACAAGCCACATGATCTCCTTGACTGTAATTAAAACCACTTTTTCCAGCACATGGAGCACTATTTGATATGCTTGAACAGCAGAATGCAATTCACCATGGTGCATTGGCAAATAATCATAACTTCTGGATTAGTTGAGAAATTCATTTCCTTTGTATAATTTGTAGGTGTATTCATTTGCTCAGGTGTCACTTGGGTTGAGGAATTGCAAGGAATGCAATATGATTGTGCATAAAGCTGTTGCTAAAACTTTTCTGAGTTTTGCCAGCAACTGTCATTTCACTGAGTAAAGTATTTTTATTATCATGGAATTAGAATAGTCTTTTCTTAAAACAGACTTTGCACTAAAGTTTTACATGGTCTGTTGCTATAAGAGAGATTGAGCATGGAACCTCCTTCCACTGTTGCTGTTTCTTTGGATTTTCCAGTTTAACCCGATCAGCAGCTCTGCACAACCAGACTGTGAAAACCAAACCAAACCAGAACAAAGCTGAGCTGGGAGAACTGGCCACTCCCTTTTCATTGGACAAGGGTTTTTTTTTAAACTTCAAAACTTCTTCGAGTAGATCAACCCCGAACCTCGGAACCCATGACTTTATGACCCCGCTGAAAAAAAAATGACAACATAACCTTGTTAAAGGAGCAGCATTGTCACACATGTCTGTCTTAATAAGGCATGCCTGCTCCCAGTTGATGTGATTGTATTTGTGGCACAGAAAATGGCCATTTGACCTAATAGATCTTTACTGGTGTTTGTGATCCTCAATGTGATCTTCCCACTTAGTTAATCTCATTCCACATCCTGATATTATTGATGTTTCACTGCACCCATACGTCACAAAACTGTTTGATTCTTAAGTCACAGCATTCTTGACAATTAGATGGAAAACGCACACAACACTGAGCAGGTCATGCAGCACCTCTGTCGAGAGAAACATTGTGAAGAGTTCCAGTTTGGTGATGTCAAGGGTGTAATAGTTCTTAAGCAAATCTAGAGACAGGCACAAGGGAATACAGAGCAAAAGGGATGATAAGTGGCAGGTTGGAAGGCAGTCATAGAGCTGTACAGCATGGAAACAAACTCTTCAGCCCAACTGATCCATGCCAATCAGATATCCTCAATTAATCTTGGACCATTTGCCAGCATTTGGCCCATATCCTGCTAAATGCTTCGTCTTGATATACCCATCCAGATGTCTTTTAAATGTTGTCATTGTACCAGCCTCCACCACTTCCTCTGGCAGTTCATTTCATTATATGCGCCACCCTCTGCATGAAAAAGTTGCCCTTTGCATCTCTTTTAAATCTTTGCCCTCATGCCTTAAATCTATGCACTTTAGTTTTGGACTCCACTGCTCTGGGGAAAATACATTGGCTATTCACCCTATCCATGCCCCTCATGATTTTAGAAACCTCTATAAGATCACAACTCAGCCTCCAGGTAAATCAGCTTTGGCCTATTCAGCCTCTCCCTATTGCTCAAACCCTCTAATCCTGGCAACATTCTTGTGAATCTTTTCCGAACCCTTTCAAGTTTCACAACATCTTTCCTACAGCAGGGAGACCAGAATTGAACATAGTATTCCAAAAGTGGCCTTACCACCATCTGTACAGCCGCAACACGACCTCCCAACTCCTATTCTCAATGAAGGAAAGCATACCAAATTCCACCTTCATTATCCTGTCTACCTGCAACTCCACTTTTGAGGAACTATTAACCTGCACTCCAAGGTGTCTTTCTTCAGCAACATTCCCCAGGAGCTTAACATTTAGTGCATAAGTCCTGCCTTGATTTGCCTTTCCAAAATGCAGCACCTCACATTTATCTAAATGAAACTCCACCTGCCACTCCTTGACCCACTGACCCATCTGATGAAGATCCCATTGTAATCTGAGGTGACCTTCGTAGTTGTGTGTGGTAACAACAAGTCAGGAAAGGGTGGCAATCAGCCAAGAAGAGAACAAAAAGTCATTTAAAGGGTCTGTAGATGACTACAGCAGAACCATGAGCTGTAATTTGAAAAATGGTAACCCAGGTTACAGTCTGACATTGTTACACTATTTGTCAGACTGTCAGGTATTTAATCAAAATTTGATGTTCTGCAACTTGAGCTTCCATTGAGCCTTTGTTGCAATAATGTTGGAGGGGAAGGTCTGTGTTGGATTGGGGAAAAGATTTGAAAAGTTTAAATATGAATCAGGCTTTGGAATGAATCTATCTGTTCAGCAAAATAAATCCTGAAGGGGAGGAATTTGACTTTGCATGGCCCAACCATGCAGCTAGCATTGCTTGAACACCGATGATAACCTCTGCTTCATAGTCAGCGAATTTGTAAGTGAATATTGATTGGGAGCTTTACCAAGGGGACTCGACCAATGTGTAAGACCCTAAAATGGTCTTTGAAACATCTCCTGATCTTTGGTCATTGCTATCAGCTGCTGTTAATCCCAACTTGAACATTCACGCATGTATAAGGGTCCTCTTGTGGCACAGTGGTAGTGTCCCCACCCATGGACCGGGAGACCCGGGTTCAAGCCCCATCTGCTCCAGAGGTGTGTAACAATATCTCTGCACGGGTTCATGAGCAAAATTGGTTTACAAAAACAAATCAGAGATGTCCGCCAAGCTGACACAGCATTTGCAACAACAGGAGATGTTGAGTTCCACCCTCCTGAGTGGGAGAAAGGAAAAATAAAGCAGGCTTCTAGCAATAATTCCTATTCAGAGGGTAGCTGCTGGTACGTGAGAATGGCGATTGAGGAAACAATCGGTGGTGTGACTGACATCCCATAAATAACCCGAACAGAAATAGCATTTGAGCTCCCACTTGTGTGAAGTTTCACACAGCATCAATTAAGTGCAAAATTGTTGCTAATAAAAGTGGAGGAGAAAGATTCAAATGGGGTGATAGTGTGGAGAAATGAGATGCAGTGAATTCTCAGGATATTTATGATCTGTAAATGTGAACAGCTGATTGTGTGGGTGTCTGTGTCTCTGTGTTTAGGAAGGCAAGTCAATGCATTTTGAAATTAGCAGGTGGTTCCAAATGGAGGTGATAACAAATTGAGTCACCTTTGGTTGTATTCACAAGATTCGTTGCATTAGATTTATAACCATGATATGATATGCTGTTTTGTATCAAAGACATTGATGTACAGATGGTTCAAATCTTGCTCAACCTTTTAATTCTTTTCAAGTGCATTTTTCTTGTGGTAATTAACAACTAGTATGATTGTGTTCAATTGGTTTTGCTGGTGAATAGGTAATGCTGAAAGAATTCAGAAAATATAGTTTCAGCTTTTCTGCCAATGACAACCAAAAATTGAAGTGTTTCACTTCTGGGCACAGAATTGGCCACTCTTACTGTGTCTGGCTAAAGGTGATTCCAAATCCAAATTCATTCAGCTTTTTAAAAAAATCACTGGCTGGACCAGCATGATGCCCATCCCTAATTGCCCTGGAGATGGTGATCGCGAGCTGCCTTGTTGAAGCACTGCAATCCATGGGGTTCCAGTACACCGACAATGCTATTTGGAGGGTGCTCCAGGACTTTTAACCAGCAACAACAAAGGAACAGCGATACATTTCCAATTCTGCATGGTGAGTGACTTGGAAGGGAACTTGCAGATGGTCATGATCTCTTGTATCTGCTGCCCCTGTGCTTTTGATGGGATTGGCCATTGGTTTGGAAGGTGCTGTCCTAAGAGTGTTGGTGATTTTCTACAGTGCAAATTGTAGATGTTGGACGCTATTGCTGCTGAGCATCGGTGGCGGAGGGAGTGGATGTTTGTGGATGTGGTGCCAATTAAGCAGGCTGCAATGTCCTGGGTGGACTTAACTGTTTTGAGTATGTTGGAGCAAATGAGAAATATTCTATCACACTCCTGACTGGTGCCTTGCAGATGGTGGGGAGTGAAGAGGTAAATTACCCGCTGTCAGATTCCTAGCCTCTGACCTACTCTCAGCCACAGTGAGCTAGCTTACATACTTATCATCAACCTGGGCTAAAACTCTTCTCAAAAATTGCTAACAGAATTTGTATGTCTCATCCAGTTGAGTTTCTGGTCAATGGTAACCCCCAGGATGTAGATGGTGGGGTATTCAGTGATAGTAATACTATTGAATGTCAAGTGGTAGTGTTTAGATTGGCTGCCCTTGAAGTGAGCATCATTCCGTGCTGCCAATTTTCTGCTTTTTATCCCCAGTCATTGGAGATGATCAATGCCTGGCAATTGTGTGGTGCAAACATTACTTGCCACTTCTTCGCCCAAGCTCAAGGGACAGGTCAGAGGTGTGAGAGACCATTTCAGAGGATTTCAAAATAATGAGGCGGCTTGATGGGGTAGATAAGGAGAAATCTGAAAAGGATTATGAACAAGAGAGCAAAAGTTTAAATCATTTACAAAAGGAGCAGATGTGATCCAAAAAACAACAACTTCACACAGTCACTGGAATGCACTGCCTGAAAGTGTGTGGAGGCAAGTTCAACTGAGGCATTCAAGAGGAGCATGGGACTAATATTTGGATTGGAATAATCCGCAAGGGACTGGGGATAAAAAGCAGAAAATTGGCAGCACTGAATGATGCTCACTTCAAGGGCAGCCGCAGACCTGATGACCTGAATAGACTCCTTCTGTGATGTGAACAAAGTTAGTAAAACATGAAAGGAAACAAAGAGGATAGATAGAGAGAAACCATTTCTGCTGGTCAACGTACCTTGGGCAGGAAGGTGTGGCTTAAAAATTACAGCCAAACCTTTCTGAAGTGCTATCAGGTAACACATCTCACAATTGTTGGAATGAATTTTGGAACTCACTTCCACAAATGGTGGAATTAATGCTGGATTCGATCTCTCTTTTAAATTTGAGGTTTGTGGATTTTTGATATCCACAGATATTAAAGGATATGTGCCAAGGTTGGTGTCCAGATTTAGTTACCAATTTGTTCTGATCTCAGTAATTGATAAAACAGGTCAAAGGGGTGGAGTGACCTTCTCCTGTTCCGATCTGCTCCTGACCCAGGTCGTGTCTTGAGGGTCCCATTGTTGGCATCCCTCCCTCTGAATGATAAGCTCTGGTTTGAAGTCCTGGTCCAGGACTTGATGATCAATGAAGGTGCATTTATAATACGGCCAGGCAGGTTGAGTATTTGGTCAATAACAGATGCTAGGAAGAGGAGAGTCACCTGATCAGCCAGAACATGTTGGGGCCTTGCTCATCACTGTCCACATCTCCAAACTGAACTACACACAGGAAAGTGCATGTTGCCACAGCAACTCTGACTCCTTGCGTGAATTGTAATCCACCACGGCCAATTTGGAATACCTTGCACAGTTCAATCACTGGGCAATTTAAATGGGCAAAAGGACAAACCATTCCCACTTTCAGAGGGCATACTGCACCAGTTTATTGTGGCACATCAGCATCCTTCATAATGTCATCTATTACTGGCTAATGTAAAACTGATTAGCCTGAGACCCTGCTGTTGTGTGCCATGAATGCATTTGAAATGAGATCTGATATGTGTAATGTGCAGAAAGAATTCAAGAGTACTTCAGTTTCACTGGGCCTTACAGAGTCTATAAATAAACTGCAGCCCAGTTTGCCTTGTACACAGTAACATGAAATGAGATGGCTGATAAAGATCTAATGATTTGTGTTTCAGGCATCTGTCAGGAGAGAATTGGAGTGTATTTCCTCCACCTTTTAGGTTTTTTAGTCCCTTCTGTTGATAGATCTGAGATACACATTCTACCCATTGCAGAGGGTGCAGTGGCACAGTGCTGGCACTGGGCCACAACTCATTGCATGAAAACAAGAATGTTGTTTCATGGAATCCCTACCATGTAGAAGCAGGCCATTCATTCCATCAAGTCCATACCAACCCTCTGAAGAGCATCCCACCCAGACTTTAAAAAAAATTTTTTTTCCCCCTCCCTACTCTGTCTCTGTAATTCTGCACATCTTTGGACTGTGGGAGGAAACTAGTGCACCTGGAGGAAACCAATAGGGGGAATGTGCAAACAACACACAGACAGTCACCTGAGGCTGGAAACAAACCTGGGTCCCTGGCGCTGTAAGACAGCAGTGATTAACCACTGAGCTTCCCTGCCACTTTAAGCTCAATAATGTCTGTGCCAATCATAAGCCAAGCTCTGACTTCAACATCATCGAGTTGATAGAAAGGTAAATATGTAAATCCAATGTGCTAGATAGTCTGTTTATCGAAAGATCAGCTGTGGCATGGAGAGCTGGAGAGATCTCAAATTCCATTCCTGCCCAGTGTTGTGTCAGCTGATGGATAGGCAGCACAAATTGTAGAGTGCCGAAGAAGTGCCTTGTCCAAGAGTAAGGGGAAACCATTCAGCTGCTTCTGCGCTTGATCTTGATCCATCTTCTGAATATGTGCTTGCGAACATGTCTGGACTTTTCAAGTAGTCTGTCAATGTAATCATTCATCATTTTTCAGTGATGGAATACGATGACGAGTGTACCGTACCCAAAGCTAGGTCACCACGCTTGTGCAACTGTCTGCCTGCAATCTTTCATCCAGTCATTTAAATCAGTGGAAAATTGCTATCTTTAGTTAGAAGAAAGAAAAATCTGATAGCGACATTAGATTGAGAGGAATATTCTCTGAGACATAGATAATACTTGAAAGAATGGTATGCTCAATAAATGCATGACAAATACTTGTGCTATTTATAAATCCCAGCTGGCACCTAAGATTACATTGCAGTTTCAGTTGTCAGTAACAACACTCAGCTTTCCCAAGTTACCCACACTTTACACAGTTTGTTTGATTTCTATGTCAGACATTAAATTTTCCTTGCAGCTTGAGCATTCTGTCCATGACTCTGCTACAGGTGCTGATATTCATCAGAGGGTATTGCCTCTTTTGCGAGGTCACTGCAACATTACCAGGATGCAATGTGTGTTTAATCACAGCTATGTTTAGTGAGCAAACAAACAAAGTGTTGTCGAGTGGTGACTGTGTTATATTTGAGAAAAAAAACCCTTGGAACACAATTTATTACAGCTATTTCTCATATTACATGTGTTTTTTATAGACACTCCTGCAAATATAGATGATGCACCCTTCATAGCTTCAGGGCATCTCAAAGCTAGTGAAATAATTGAGAAGCCATCCAAAAAACCTTGTGATTCCTTCACATTGTCAGAGCACAACTTGTCAGATTGTTGCAATTTTATGTGTACAGCTCAAGAAGGGGAGTGCAGAGCGATGGGTTAATTGTTTTGTACTGTCCCAGCAAAGAGCTGGCACAACACAATGGGCTGAATGTCATTTTCAGCTGCAAACTCTGGTAGGAAGAAAGGAAGCAAGCAATAATTCTGGCATTTCCAGTGTGTGCATTTTGTTTTAATATGATCATTTTGTTTATCATATCTAGCCCATGGGTTGATGGATACAAACATGGACTACGAAAGACCAAACGTAGAAACCATCAAGTGTGTGGTCGTGGGCGACAACGCAGTCGGAAAGACCAGGCTTATCTGTGCAAGAGCATGTAATACCACCCTAACACAATACCAACTATTGGCCACTCATGTACCAACAGTCTGGGCCATTGACCAGTACCGTGTGTGCCAAGAGGTAAGTCGAACATGCACTTTATTGTGGTGCAGTGCAACCCATTTTAGATCATTTGTGAAATCTTTTTTTACTCAGAAGTTAATAGTGAGATCTCAAATATTGCAAAAGCAGTATCTTGTGCAGAAAAAGTGTTGGCTGTTAACAGATGCTCAGGGATCAATAGTATATCTTTCAATTCAGCACTTTACGACATTCTGAAATTAATATTGTGTTCAACAATTCCTGCTCCTATGGAAAGTGGGTGATGGCAATAAGTTTTGCCATTTACAGCTCACTTAGCCCTTTTTTTAAATCTGCCCTTCCCCTTTTATGTTATCTTTGCATGCCCAGTACATTTTCCAAATTCTTTTGTTTTCGCCCTTGTGCTGTCATCCCTTTTTAATCACTCCTACCTTTCACCCGATCAGTGCTTTTTTGATCTTTTGCTTCCTTTCTCACTTTTCCTGCATCTGTACTTGGTAAAAATCTGGTAAAGCTGTGAAATTTTATACTTTTCGCACAAGGTCAATCATGGGAAATGATTCTGCGTAGATGCTGCCTAATTTGGTGACTACCAACATTTTCTGTATGTTATAAAACAGGCAATATATTTTAGTACACAGGCCTGATGGACTGAACAACCTTCATTAGATTAGATTAGATTACTTACAGTGTGGAAACAGGCCCTTCGGCCCAACAAGTCCACACCGCCCCGCCGAAGCGTAACCCACCCATACCCCTACATCTACCCTTTACATAGAACATAGAACATAGAACATAGAACAATACAGCACAGAACAGGCCCTTCGGCCCACGATGTTGTGCCAAACTTCTATCCTAGATTAAGCACCCATCCATGTACCTATCCAAATGCCGCTTAAAGGTCGCCAATGAATCTGACTCTACCACTCCCACGGGCAGCGCATTCCATGCCCCCACCACTCTCTGGGTGAAGAACCCACCCCTGACATCTCCCCTATACCTTCCACCCTTCACCTTAAATTTATGTCCCCTCTGTTGTACCCGGGGAAAAAGTTTCTGACTAAGTTACCTAACACTATGGGCAATTTAGCATGGCCAATTCACCTGACCTGCACATCTTTGGACTGTGGGAGGAAACCGGAGCACCCGGAGGAAACCCACGCAGACACGGGGAGAACGTGCAAACTCCACACAGTCAGTCGCCTGAGGCTGCATCATCCTGCATCATTCTATGATTGCTGATATTATAGGCATGAGATGCTAAATACAAATGCTTTGTTTACTCCAGATAGCCAGTGGGTGAAGGAGGAATGCAAAGCTAACCTTTATTTGGAATGGCCTTATTCACAAAGTGAAACATTATAGATATATATCTCTTGATTCCATTCCATTCTTGTCACTTAATATGTCCTTAAGGGACCATCCAATCTTAACTGTCCATCTGTATGTTCTTAGTATTAATTTAAACAATTCGCAAGCACAGTCATCTATCATTAAGCAGGAACTAAAGACAGGGAATTTGGATAATTTTAACTTGTGCATTATATCGCACCTTTGGAGCAGTTGAGACTTGAACCTCGACCTCCTGGGTTTGAGATAGGGAAACAACCATGCACCACAAAAGCCCCAAGAAATTTACAATTAAATGAACTTAGAATCAAAATATGATGAGAGAACTTGACTGGCTTGATGCTGTGGGAAAGACTCAAAATCACAGTTTAACAATCCATGAAGTCTTTTAAAGTTAGAGGTGAAGAGAATTTCTTTACTCTGTGAAGGTCATTAATCTACAGGATTATCTTGTCTCGAGAGCAGTGGAGGCCTGGTGAATGGATATTCTTGAAATCAAGGCAGATGGATTCTTGACTAATGAGTAACTCCAAGGTTATTGAATAGACAGGGAAGAGACAATGAAGGTACAGTCAGATCAGTCATTGACTGAGTGAATGATAAAGGAGGCTTGGGGGCCAAATGGCCCTGTTAGGCTCCTGATGTGTGTCTCCGTATGTATGCACTTTAATAAGAACTGGAATTTATGCTTGCACTCACGGGATCTTGCCATTTCATTTGTCTTTGGAATGTTGGTCGTGCTGTTTCTATAAAGTACAAACAAAGAACTGCAGTTGCTGTAAATCTGAAACATCAAGTGTGGAAGAAACTCAGCAGGTCTGACAGCATCTGTAGAGAGAGAAACAGATTCAACGTTTCGAGTCCAGTGTCCCTTTGTCAGAATGGTGTTAGAAACATTAACTCTGTTCCTCTTCACAGATGCTGCTACCAGACCAGTTGAGTTTCTCCAGCACTTTGTATTTTAGCCTAAGGTAGTTTCTGCTTGTCCTGAGGGTCAGTCTGACTTTGTATGTATGTCAGTTAGGTAGGACCGAGTGGGACTCATTCCATGAAATTTGGGCCTTTACAGAGAGGCAACTGCTCCTCAGTTGCTTTGGCCCTCAGCTATGCAATTTTCTCAATGTCCTCCTTCATGTCTCTCTCTCTTTCTCTCTCTCACTCACTCTCTCGCTTTCCTTTTTTAGGGGACACCTTAAATTTTGCGTGTTTAACTCAGCTTCTGGTTAACTGATCTAAAATTTCCTTCGTGATTCAATATTATATTTGGTTTCATAATATTCTGTGAAGCATGCAGTGTAGCTTATTACTTTAAAGATGCAATCTAAATTCAAGTTGTGAAGTGCAGGTCTGGTAGGTGTAAAGGATGCTAGATGATAGAAATTGAGGCTCTGATCAAAAAAAAGGAAGCATATATCAGGTATAGACCGCTGCAATCAAGTGAATCCCTGAAAGACTTATAAGGGCAGTAGGTGTATGCTTAAGTGAGAAATCAGGAGAGTAAAAAGTGGATGTGAGATAGATTTGACAAATAGACTTCAGGAGAATCCAAAGAGATTCTACAAATACAAGAAAGACAAAACAGTAACCAGGGAGACAATTGGGCTCCTGAAAGATCAACATGGCTGTCCAAATGTGGAACCACAGGAAATGGTTGAGATACTAAAAAATCTTTTGCATCAATATTTACTGTAGAGAAGGATATGGAAACGAGGGAACTTGGTGAAATAAATGGTCATGTCTTGAAAAGAGTTCATATTTTAGATGAGGAGGTGCTAGAGGCCTTGGAACACAATAAGGTAGATAATTCCCTGGGCCATGATCAGATGATTCCCAAAAACTTTGAAAGAAGAGATTTCTGGGCCCCTTGCTGAGATATTTGGATCATCAACAGCCATGGGGGAGGTGCTGAGAGTCTGAAGATTTGCTAATGCGTTGCCATTATTTCAGAAACACTTTGAGGAAAAGCCAGGGAGCTAAAAACAGGTAAGCCTTCAGTCAGTGTTGGGTAACTTGTTTGAGCCGATTCTCAGTAACAGGACTTGACGTGCATTTGGAAAAGCAAGGACCAATCAGGGATAGTAAGCATGGCTTTGGAAATTATGGGAAATCATATTTCACGAACTTGATTGCGTTTTTTGAAGAGGTGACAAAGAAGATTGAAGGCAGACCTGTAGACCTTATCTCCATGGACTTCAGCAAAGCATTCAAGGAACTTCTGCATGGGAGACTGGTTAGTCAGGTGAGATCACATGAGATCCAGAGAGCGCTAGCCAATTCAGTACAAAATTGGCGAGAAGGTAGAAGAGGGTGATGGTGCAGGATTGTTTTTTGGACTGGAGGCCTGTGACAAGTTGACAAGTACTACATTTATTTCTTCTTCATTTATATAAGTATCTTGGATATGAATATAGAGGGTACGTTAGTAAGTTTGCATATGACACCCAAATTGGAGGTGTAATGGACAGTGTAGAACTTTATCTCAGAGTACATCGGTACCTTGATCAGAAGGGCCAATGGACCAAGAAATGGTTGAATTTAAATGAATACAAGATGCTGCATTTTGATGAGGCAAACCAGGGCAGAACTCAGAAAGTTAATGGTTGGAGAGTGTTGACAAATAAAGAGACCTTGGGGTGCAGGTGCATAGTTCCTTGGAAATGGAGTCACAGGTAGCTAGGGTTCATTGGTCATAACATGAAGTCGAGGAGTTGGGATGTCATCATGTGGCTGGAGAGGACGGTAGTTAGGCCACTTTGGAATATTGCATTCAGTTCTGATCTTACTGTTATAGGAAAGATGTTGCTAAACTTGAAAGGGTCCAGAAAACATTTGAAAGGATGTTGCTGGGACTGGAGGGTTTGAGCTATAGAAAGAGGCTGAATAGGCTGGGGACTTTTTCCCTGGAGTGTTGGAGACTGAGGGCTGATCTCTTAGAGGTTTATAAAATAATGAGGGGAATGGATAGGGTGAATAGCCAAGGTCTTTTTTTTCCAGGCGAGGAGAGTCCAAAACTGGAGGGTATAGGTTTTAGGTGAGAGGGGCAAGATTTAAAAGGGATCTGAGGGGCAGAGGATGTTGGGTGTATGGATCAAGCTACCAGAGAAGATGATGGAGGTGGGTACAATGGAACATTTAAAAAGCATCTGGATGGGTATATGAATAAGAAGGGGTGAGGGGGATATGGGCCAAATGCTGGCAAACAGGACTTAGTCAGATTGGGATGTCCAGTCGGCATGGACTGTTTCCATCATGTATAACTATGTGACTCTATAAGTTATTGTTGCACAATGGTTATTTGTGCTGACATTTATTTGAGTGGAAAACAATAACACAGCCCAACAAACACTTGAACTTCAAAATAAAGGCAGAAAATGCTGCAAGTACTCAGTAGATCAGGCAGTATCTGTGGAGAGAGAAAGGGTTTACCCTTCAGTTTGATGAGCTTGAGTCAGATTTAATAAAGTATGTTTAGCGATGGTGTGATCTAAACTCTCAATCCCTTGATTAGAAGTCTGGTATAGTCATTGCAAAGCTCCAGTACCCTCAATTTGATTTTGCAAAAGGCAGAGTAATTTACTTCGGCTCATTATCATTCACATGGGTAGATTGGTGTTGAGCTTTACTTCGGAGTTCAAGAAATCTGAACAGCATTGAAAACCATGGAGCATAAAATGTTGTATCACTGGGAAAAGAAAGAGAATTGATGTTGGCATTAATTACAGCTGAAGAGGGTAATGTCTTTGAAAATACGTCAGTCACTGGTGTTCTCACCTCTGTCAGACTGTTGTGGGTTCAACATTCCAACCCATTGTGGGTTCAACTGCTCCAGAAACCTGGGCAAATAATTTAGCGAACTTCCTAATCAGTGATGCTATTACTCATGTCTGAGCAGGTTGGACTTTAACCTGGGCCTGTTGGCCAGAGGTAGGGACACTGCCACAACAGACATCTTGAGCATGTAATCACTGCTGATTTACAGATGCATAGGCAGTGCAACAGTGTCAAAGGTGCCATCTTTCATGTGGGTTATGAAACAAAAGCCCTGTCTGCCCTCCCAGATGGACCTGTTCAGCCTTGCCATCTTCATTCACTGAACAGTATGGAAAGTTTTGCCAATGTAATGTCTTGGCCAATATTTATTTCTCAGTACGGCTTTTACTGGTTTTGTCCATAATCTGCGTAACTATCATACAAGATATTATGTCATCTGTCAGATGACGTAATACTTGGAATGTATTCATAGGTCCAGAATGACATGGTCAGTAAGAGCTCTCTCGAGCAACAAAGGAAACACAACATCAGTCAATGTGGCAGGTTATCTGTTTATCATTGCATTGTTTTTGATGGGAATTTGCTGTTCTCAGGTGGAGTGCTGCTTTTCCTGTATTACAACAGTGAGTACACTTCAGTACATTGAACCACAATGAATTGTTTGCTGTATGTTCATCATTTCTCTTAAGTGGGAAGATGATGACAAATACACTTAAATAAAACATGTTTAACTGTGAAACAGTCCAGGATGTCCTAAGATCATCATAGTTACTTTTTAATGCGGATAGTTTTATCAGGAGCATCCAGTTTATTGAAAACATGTAAACATTGGTTGATAGCTAACAAGTTTTTGAAGATGTAAGTTTTAATTTGTAAATAAATATCGGTATGTCGAGTTGCAAACCCAGAGGACATTACTGGTGTTGGTTACATAATCCCAATTTTGTTTCTGTAAAGGCATGGTGTTTTACCTGCTCAATAATGTGACAACACTGGCAAATCAGTGTCAATTGATCATCCCCTATTCTACTGAGATCATTAAAAGTCAAAACATGTTTTGTTTCCTGGCATCAGTCCTTGACATACCTTTTTAACAGTTTGAAGCTATATTCCCCTGCTGTACAATTTCAGTATAACTTACATTCATGTTCCAGTTGCATCCTTCTCCATATTTGTAACTGTTCCACACGATTATGATATCACCAATAACACTGTTAGATCTCTGACATTTTTCCAATCAGACTGAGTCCACTGGTAGATTCAGGTACAACTTTGTTACAGCTTCAGATTTTTTTTTGCAGTAAGGCATGCAAAGACTTCAGATTGTGTACAGTTAAAACTTAGAGTGCCCACATCCCCCTTGATATTATTGGTCTGTGGCACTGAGATGTCCCTCTGTAATTAGCTGTCTCATACAACATATGAAAGAAAGGGACAGGCTGGTGGTCCATACATGGTCATGATATTTTCACTAACTTCATTGATAAGGTTGGGGGGGGGGGAAGGGGGCTGAACCTGGTTTGAATCTTTCCTTTTGCTGAATTTTTTTGCATATATGCGGATCTATAACTACCTCAGAATCTGTATCTATGATTATCTAAAGAATCTGAACTGAAACCGGCTCTTAATATTGCAACAGATTGATTAAATAATTCAAGAGGAACAACTATTTATGGAAGCTGCATGCTTTATCTAAGCTAGTGACCTTGATTGAACAGTTTTGCTCTGTTCGACTTGCTGAGACCACATTTTCCGAAGGCTGTCTGTCTCCTGTCAGCCATGTTCTGCTGCATTCTGTCAGCCATTGTCTCATCCGTTATGGGCACCCATTGGCTATTTTGTGCCACGTGGTCATGGGCAGCACTAACAAGCACCAATCCGAAATTACACCTCAGCCTTCCACCATCAGATGCCAACCTTTTAGTTCTTCTTTACACTGTTGCCAATGCTTGAATGCCTCCCTTGTATCTTCACACCAAAAGGTGAAGGAGAATTCAAGATGCTGTCCTGTTATTATGCACCTCAGAGACAGTTTGTTCTCTCCCATACTCTGGTATTTTGGCAGTGCAGTGAAGTATTTTGACAACATAGTTCAACATGAGTGTAACTGAACATTGGGTGGGCACGCTATCTGCCAAATCAACTAAAGCACCTGACTCTACTACATTTGGGTGTCAACTCCGACAACATTCCTCATTGAAGAAATGTCTGGTTTATGTTCTGTTCCTTTGCACTGGTCATTATGGGGCAGGGACTGAGGGTGTCACTTTTAAGGCAAGGGATTTGAAATGCATAAAATCACCTCCTCAGTTTGTTTTTTGTTTGAAAGGTTCTGGAACGTTCACGTGACGTGGTGGATGATGTCAGTGTTTCACTGCGGCTCTGGGATACATTTGGTGATCATCACAAGGATAGGCGCTTTGCCTATGGCAGGTACAGCAATGCAAAAGGTGAAGATGTTATTCTTGGATTTGTTTGAGTGGGAAACTTCAGATTTCCAGTTGAAGCATTTAGTCATGGAGGAAAGAAATACTGAAGCAACCAAAGGCATGAAAACTCCATTCTCTTCAGAATATTCTGCTTTCCATAAGCTACATTCCACCACAATTCAAATGTGAAAAAAGACTTTTTTCACCTTTGTAAATGCATGCCTTACAATGTCCTGCAGGGCTTATTTTCAGAGTGAACCATCATGAAATGAAAATTAGCACTCGATGCCAAACTGTACTCCTTTTGATTAACTCGGTATTTCATGATCAAATCTGAAGTGAGAGAATGTTGTGAGTCTGGGGAATTGCAGCCCTCAGCCAATGAAGTATCCTCTCCGAATGATGCAGCATCTCTGCTGCGTCATTCAACTGCACTGTGAACCTTTCACTCTGGAGACATGCTCTGCATCATTTTGAAAACCTGGCCAATGAAGTAGCCTGAGATCAAACTTCCACTGGTGCCAGTTGAGGAAGAGTTTCATTTGCAACTATTTTATTCCATGTATTTGATTTTCAAGTCTTCATTGATAAGTGCAGCTAATTTGCAAGGACTTAGTCCGCATGCAATCGGCGTTCACCTCAACAATAGACATAGTCAGATATTGCAGCACTTCGTTCCTATAGATGTCAGTGAAGAACAGTTATTTATTAAGCAAATTATGGCTACATTTAAGGGGAGGCTGGATAAATGTATCTCGGGGAGAAGGCCAGAATAATGTTGTCGGTAAAAACAATGACTGCAGACGCTGGAAACCAGATTCTGGATTTGTGGTGCTGGAAAAGCACAGTTCAGGAAGGATGCCTGCCTTGAAGAAGTTATCCTCCTCTCTCTACAAGAATCTCAAGGAGTCCCTCTCCCACTGCTACTTCCAGGTCATTTCCTCTGCCCTGAACCTCTACTCTGTGCGACTTTCTCCCCACCTTCCTCTCATTTATCTCTCCACCCTTCAGGCTCTCTGCCTGTGTTCCTGATGAAGGGCTTTTGCCCAAAACGTCGATTTTCCTGTTCCTCAGATGCTGCCTGAACTGCTGTGCTTTTCCAGCGGCACTAATCCAGAATAATGTTGTGACAGGCTAAGATTAAATAGGGCAAGTCCATTGGAAACATAAAACACCAGCATGCATCAGACAGGCTGAGTGGTCTGTTGCTGTGTGATGCATGCTATGAAAAAAAATGCAATCGCTAAGGTTTCTGATACATCCATTGGCGACACAAGCATTATGACACTGTGTGGTCTCTAGCTCTTTTGGAATTGTAATGGGTAAATTTGTTCTCTCTCTCTTGCTCAGATCTGATGTGGTTGTGCTTTGTTTCTCCATTGCAAACCCCAACTCACTGCATCACGTAAAGACCATGTGGTACCAGGAGATTAAACACTTCTGTCCACGTGCCCCTGTCATTTTGGTAGGCTGCCAGTTGGACTTGCGGTACACTGACCTGGAAGCTGTTAATCGTGCACGGAGGCCTCTTGCAAGGTACAGTCCTTAATGCCTATGTTCACATCAAGTGAGGAAATGTAATTTGTACTCCTATTTTAGTATCTGGTCAAACTATAACCAACAGCAAGAGATTTCCCCCGAAAGTCCAATTGACTTTATCAAAAGAATTGATGAGCAGATAGTCTTAGTGAAATGTTAGTCTGCAAACTTTGGTCCGGATAGCCAGTCCTCTGTCGGGTGAAGTATGGGAAGGAATCCATACCCAAGTTGGGTGGAGGTAGAATTGGGCCAGGTTTTGTGCCCTTCGTTCACCCACAAGAATTGATTGACTGACTGAACCTGGATCACAAGTAGAAATGTGTACCTGAATGAGGTACCATCAGGTAATTCGTGCCAGTGCAAAGCAACCTCATTGTGAGTCATTCTCCTCATCTTGCTGGCCGTCCCACCCTTGCCCTTCAACAGAGTAGCAATTCTGTACTGTTGACTCCCAAATCAACTGTTGCACTACCTATTCGTTCATAGAAAAGCCTTGGTTTAATGTTTGTTTCATGCGAGATTAAGAATTACCTGGATGAAAACGATGAGTATTGAATGTTTCTAACTGCTGCCCAAGTTATTTAAAGGTTTTCTCAATGCTCTAACCATGCAAAGCCTGTTATTTCCCATACAAAGCTGGCAATACTTCATTTACATCTGTAGCAGTGGATTTTGGCCAGTAACTTATTAATACACTGTCATATGTGCCAGTTTCATTTGAAGGTAGCGAAATTGAATATCATTGGGGTGAAGCATATGGGGATGAGGTGGGATATTCACGATAGGGAATCACTTAGATACAGTCAGTTTGTACCACCTCCTGACCTTACCCCATGGACTTGTTCATGATCAGCTTCAATCTCCCATTATGAATATAAGAATGTACAACATAGGAACTGGAGTAGGCCATTCAGCCCCTCAAGCCTGTTCTACCATTCAATCAGGTCATTGCTGATCTGTGGCTGAATCCATCCCTTTGGCCCATATCCTTTCACACTTGCTCAATAGAAATGTATCTGTTTAAAACGAAAAACTGATCCAGAATCATTCAGGAGAAACCCATGAAGAGAAAATTTGGGAATGTATCATGGATGTGATTGGCCAGCCTGACTCATTTATGATGTTTTGGTTTGGAAAATTAAAACAAAGAAAAATCAATTATCCAGTACCCTGCTGTTTGTGGAAGAGAGTTCCAAACCTCTATCACCCTTTGTGTGTGGAAGTGCTTCCGAACATGCCTTCTGAATAGTCTGGACACTAATTCTCAGACTGCGTCCCAAGTTCTCGAAGTCCCAACCATCGGAAATCATTTATCTTTATCTTCCCCTGTCTTTTGCTGTTAATGTCTTGAAGACTTTGATCAGATCACCCTTTAATCTTGTAAATTCAAGAGAAAACAGGAAATTATGTGGATCTTTTTTCTTTATTCTCCCTTTACATGGAAAACCTTTCAGTTGTTAGATTCTCCAAACACCAACCCAGTGAAGAACTGGCTGAGCAAATTGGAATGACTCGTGGCTCAGAGACTTAGAATTTGTCATTGGGATGTGGTATACTCTAATTTCTTGAACTACAGGACTGCATAATTCACTTTTTTGCTGAATGACTGCAGCTGTGTTGAGTTTCTTTTTAACTTTCCACTTTGTTCCTTTCAAAGTGCATCTGAGATGTTTCAGTTACTGGATCTCAGATGTATTTTGCTTGTGCTGCAGATCTATCCCACTCTGTCCGAGTATCATGAACTACAGTACAGATTAACTGAGGCACCTGCGTGGTTACAATATTGATTTGTACTTCATATTTAGAAAATCTGGATTTAAGTAATATTTTAAATACAGTCATAAATCTCAAACATGGCGATTTGATGCTTCCAACAAGTTTAACATTTTGGGCCTTTCAAGCAGTGAGAGAAAATTAGAAGACATGAGTGGTAGTTTTGAGTTAATTTTGTTGAGCTTACATTATGGCTTTATTCATTCACAGGCCAATACGACACAATGAGATTTTGCCTCCAGAAAAGGGTCGTGAGGTCGCCAAGGAATTGGGAATCCCCTATTATGAAACCAGCGTGGTGGCCCAATTTGGCATTAAAGATGTTTTCGATAATGCCATCAGAGCTGCCTTAATTTCCAGGCGGCACCTCCAGTTCTGGAAGTCACATCTGAGGAATGTTCAAAAGCCTTTACTGCAGGCCCCGTTTCTGCCTCCCAAGCCACCTCCCCCCATCATCACTGTCCCAGATCCCCCCAAAACCAATGAAGAGCATCCCGCCCACTTATTGGCCAATCCTCTTTGTGCAGATGTCATCCTGGTGCTTCAAGACAAGGTTAAAATCTATGCCCACAAGATTTATTTGTCTACCTCCTCCTCGAAATTTTATGACTTGTTTCTAATGGACCTCAATGAAGAGCCAGAGTCTGGCAGTGAAAGAGCAGTGAGCCACAATGACAGGCAGGGCAGGGAACACTTAATGAGAGCTGCTAGTTTTGACGTCAGTGAAAGTACAGATGAAGTACCAACCACCCAACCATTATCCAATCTTCGAGCCTCTACCAGTGATGGCATCTTGAAACTCAATGCCTGTGATCACAGTGCCAGAGCAAAAGCATGGCTCAAAAGAAGAAAGATATTATCAACGTGGAGCAGAGCTTTTATCAGCATCCAGGAAGAGATGGCTGAAGATCCCATCACGCTGAACAATCGGCTGATGACTGTTGTCAGGATGGACTACTCTGTTCACCCTGATGCGTTCAGTGCTGTCATGCATTACTTGTACACTGGCCAGCTGGATGAGAATGAGAAGGAGCTGATGCAGATAGCCCACATTGCAGAGCTGCTGGAGGTTTTTGACCTGCGTATGATGGTCGCCAATATTTTAAACAATGAGGCCTTCATGAACCAAGAGATTACCAAAGCATTCCACGTGAGGAGGGCAAATCGTGTCAAAGAATGCCTTGCCAAGGGGACCTTCTCAGGTAAACCTGTTTGGTGTGCTTTCAATGTGTGTTTCAAAAACAGCAAAAAAAACCCTGTAAATCTGAAAATGTAACTCCAGTCTGCCCAGACCAGTCATCTCGTAGCTTCCTTGGTTTTGAGTTGTTTCTGTCCCCAGTTCAACAGTGTTTAGCCAGTCAATATATTTGAAATGGCAATTTCATCAGAGGACCTGAGGCAGTGCATGGATGAACATTGATCAGAAACATGGATTTATAATCATAACCCTAACTTCAGTTCCACATCTTGGCAAAATAACACTGTTTCTTTTGTTTTATACCTTCGGGACAAACATTCAGACTGTTAAGTCCTCTGCCTACAAGGTTTCTGAGGCAGAGGCTTGAGAGTTTTTTGACTTCGAAAACTTGCTTTCCATTTCTCCAGCACTATGCCTTAGTGGTTAGCACTGCTGCCTCACGGCACCAGGGACCACTGTCTGTTTGGAGTTTGCACATTCTCCTTAAGTCAGTGTGGGTTTCCTCTGTATGCTCTGGTTTCCTCCCAAAGTCCAAAGATGTGCACCTTAGTTGGATTGGCCATGCTAAATTGTCCATTGTGCAGAGGTGTGCAGGCTATATGGGTTAGCCATGGGAAATGGAGGGTAACAGGAAAGGGGTGGGGGGAGGTGTAAGTGGGATGCTGTTCAGAGAATCAGTGTAAACTTGATAGACTGAATGGCCTGCTTCCACACTGTAAGGATTCTGTGATTGATGAGCTGACAGATGCTCACAGCATTGAGTGTGTTGAAGATATGCATTGCCCCAGTGTTCTATTTTGATTATGTTTTTGTGGAATGATGCCAGTTTAATGGGAAGGTGTTTCTCTGTACAGAGGTGTGTGTACTTGGCTGATGCTGCACTGAACATAAAGCAGGGATGTACCTTTAAGGTTCTGGAAGGCTCTGGTCAGACCACATTTGGAGTATTGTGTGCGGTTTTGCGCCCCATATCTCAGGAAGGATGTACTAATCTTGGAGCATGTTCAGAGAAGGTTCATGAGAATGGTCCCAAGAATGAAAAGCTGGAATATGAGGAACTTTGGAGACTTTGCATCTGTACTCAGTTCAGAAGGATGAGGGGGAATCGAATTGTAACGTACAGAATACTGAATGGCCTGGACAGAGTAGATTTTGAGAAGATGTTTCCATTGGGAGGAGAGACTAGGACCTGAGGGTACAGCCTTAGAGGAAAGGGAAGACCTTTCAGAACGGAGATAAGGAGAAACCTCTTCAGCCAGAGAGTGGGGGATCGATGGGATTCACTGTCACAGAAGGTTTTGGGGGCCAGGTCATTGAGTATATTTAAGACGGAGATCAAAAGGTGATAGGGGATGAAGGGTTAATGGAGAGAAAGGACTTGAGAAACTTATCAGCCATGATTGAATGGTGGAGCTAAGTCAATGGGCTGAATGGCCTCATTTCTGCTCCTGTGTCTTATGCTCTGACAAATCTGAGAATGCTGATCTCGTGAATCTGGATGCTCACTTTGGACAGCGGTTGGGGGCTTTGGTGGGGCAGTCATTGACCAAAACAATCCGACAACTGGGGACCTGAAAGAGGCCTGGTTCCACTGCTTGTAAATGGAGGAGTGTGTGTTGTACCTCACACTGCAAAGCAATTTCTTTGTGGCCTGTAACATTTTAATCACGTTCCTGATGAAGGGTTTTTGCCTGAAATGTCAACTGTCCTGCTCCTTGAATGCCGCCTTACCTACTGTTCTTTCCCAGCACCACACTTTTTGACCGTAACATTTTAATGTTCATCATGGGCTCATCGTGACTAACTGCAGCTGCCTAACTTAGTGCCTGCCTCTCGAGCAGGATGTCTAGGTCGCTGTGTCCGTGAAAAATTGCTTCTTCGCAATAATATAAGCTGAGTGCAGAACGCAACATAGCAGAACTGTACAGGTTGAAAGCCCAGAGTACATCATGATGTTGAATACACTGATTGAGATAAGATTGATGACTGTTTGGTTTCAGTGGTTTAAATCTGGCCACTGTGTATCTCAGCAGGATTTTCTTTTTGCAATGAAGGCTGTTCAGCTGCTTTGATTGTCACCCTGCAAAACACCAGCCTCGCCAACTCCTTATTGTTTTGTCAGATAGGGTTAGGGGTAATAAAATTAATGCAAAGTTGCCATGTCAATCTTGTGTCTTCCTTTTAACTTCTTGTTGGTGATGAGCCTCGATGCCAAGATAAAACTAAAATTGCCCTTCACAATCTTGAGGAAAGCACAGCAGGTCTGGCATCATCACAATCTTGAGCCTGTTCCCTTTAATCACCTTTGAAAGAAGCTGACAATATTATCCTGACTTCACTTACTATAATCTAACAGGTATTGTAGACCTCAGCCAGGTCCCTGTGTCTCTTCCTGAGGTGGAAGGCGAACTTGGCAATGTGTTTCTTCCTATTAGCCTTCATCACTGTAAATGAACCTTGATTCCTAACTCCCAGTGTGAGTAGTCAGCGTGGATGTTGGATATGACTGTGATGCAAACCTTCAAATAAAATTGTGTTGAGTAATTAGAGTCCAAGAATACGTGTTTTGCTGACAAGAATGAACCTTGACAGTTGATGCCTTGTGTATGACGTTTACAATGTGCTTTTGGAGACAGGTAGTGCTGGATTAAAGTCTATTCTTGCTTGTGAAATGAGAATGAGGCATGCAGATTGAGATGCAGATAGGTGATGGTATAAAACAATTGCAGAACAGCCTCAAGGAGATGAAATGTCTTTTTGTATACTTCAAGGTCAATCACAGATTTGTCTTTTCACCTTTGCACTTTAAATATGGATCCAATCCAGACTGGTGAGCCAATTTTACTTAAAAAGGATATTTGGCACACACGTAAAATAAAAAATACGAGCATAGGAATTGGTTTATTGTGTTTTGAGCAAAGAGTAAAGTTGGGATGATGATTCAGACTCATCTGAACGTCAAGTAACACAGTAACTCTGATTGTAACTGCAAGAGACATTCTGAAATCCAATGGCCAACTCAGCAGAAACATCTTAACCCAGAGAGTAGAGAAAACAAGGGGTGGATGAGGAATGAACAGGAGGCTCGATAATCACATGCTGGAGAATGGAATAGAATGACAGAGTGAGTTGAAAAGGAATAACAGGAGGTTTGTGTGGATTGTGAAAACCAGTTGGGTTGTATGGCCTGTTTCCTTCCATTACATTGGACGGGTATATTGGGTGTTTGAGAATTTCAGTTTTGGGGTGTCCAAAAAGCTTTATTCTCAACCACTTAGATTCTTCAAGTTGCGAAGCACCAACACTCGACTCCCCTCTCAGAAATTCACCTGTCTTTCTTATTAAAGAAAGTTGCCACTAAATTCAGTGATCACGGGAAGAAGATGTAACTGGAAAGCATTTTATTGAATTGATATGAGAGCAGCTGAAGTACTCAGTGGCTTTTCACAGAGGAGCATGTGTTTCACTTCAATGATTGAGAATTAACCAGGACGTACAGATAACCTGTTAACATTGTCTGTTGACACGTTTGTGCAGCTAACAGATGGCAGATGTGAATGGAACATAATTAAAACCACAATGACTTCTTTTCATATATTTCCTTGGGTTGGGATGTTTGGTTCTTTCCCCAAAGTTTCACACACTGGATGCAATTCACACACACCGACTGCTGCAAACAGTTAAAAATTTAATAAAGCTTGTACAAGCTAGGTGATACCTCTGATACTGTTCGCAGGCATGCAAAGTTGAGTCAGAAGAGAGACCCCGAATCAAGTAAACAATCCCCTTTATATAGGTCAGTTGGCAATGCTTCCAGATAGCCTGGCCAAGCCCCCACAGTCACATGCCATTCAAGACAACCCCCAGCCTCCCAGTCATATGTTACCGGTCGGATGAGATCATCCTCTGAGTTAATGCTAATGTCCTAATCTTGGGGAATCGTTATGCAGACTATTTTCTGACTTGGTGCCTCCCCAAGACAATGTCGGTGTGATGTGTCCTAGTTTCGGGTGGCTCTGCAAATGAGTTCTGGCTCCTGCTGCTTCCTCACATGATGATGGTGTGATGGGCTGCAGTGATGATCAACGCAAGCGAATCTGATTGGCTCGGGATGGCTATGAAAGTATGGAATAGATTAAATAATAGTTTAATTTGATTATAGTCGGGGGAGTAGTAGCAAATGACTGTCTAATTGGAGTGGGAATCTTTCGCATTCCTGTCTGTCTGTCATCCCCACCCACTTCCAGAATGTTCACTCAGTCTAGTTTAACCCTTTAATATTACCTTAACGTCCAGAGATATATTTCCATTTAATCTTTTAAAATTGCAGGGAAACAGTCTGCTCGATCAACAGAAATGATCACCGTTCCCAGTTTAGAAAGTTGCATCTTTTAGTCCAACACTTTCTTAACAATGCACTTTGAGGTTGCTCATAATTTTCAGGTGTGAATCCTCACTTCTCAGCATCAACACAAGAGGAAATTGTCAGAATCAAGGCAATAGAATCATTAATTAATATCTGATAGCTCCAGGACTGAACAATTAAAACGTTCGGATGCTCAATCCAGCTCGATTGCTTTTCTCCATTTTCTCTCCCTGGAAGATTGACTGTGCTTCGAAGTTGTGCTCAAAGTATATCCAGGAAATTATTTGCATTCCTCTGACAATTTAATTTTGTACACATGAAAGGGATTTGTCACCGAGCTGGCTCTGTTCTTTTGTCTGTCATGAAAGGATTATGTGTAGGCAAAAGTTCATGGAGTTCTCATCACAATCAAGAAACCGAGTTTGGAAGCAAGGTTTCCATACTGTTCCTTTAAAATATTCAGAAATAAAACTTTTAGGTAGTAGTAACTGACAGCTCATTGGGTGCAATCTCGGTGTCTTTTATCTCGTTCTGCATTCAGCTGCCAGTCATCTTTGAAACTTGTGTACCTTGACTGAGCTTGAGTCAGTGAGCAGAGCTTCAAAACTTTTGGGTTTCTTTAACCACAGCCATGCAATGAGTAAAACGAGATGTTCTCTTGTCAGCCTTGGTAATTCCACACACTCCCAGCATTTCGGTCGGATGTACTGATTCCTTCTCCAGCATTATGTTCTTGCCAAAGTAAAGAAGTTAAAGCAATTTTACAAGAGACGTAATTTTTTTTCCCACCGGACAAGTGCGATGTCAGGATCCAGTGAGGGTACAACAAAGAGATTCAGAGTCTTAGCAGACATCAGTTAGATGGTCAGACGAGATAAGACAAGATTTTTCTCTTGGGAGTGAGGAAATTAATTGGCTGAATCTTGGGTTAATTTTGGCTGAGTCCAATTTGTATTGAATTTCTCGCGAGGATTCTGCCAGGATGTTGGGCAGATAAATCTCTGTTGGTCAAATCAGGCAAATGACATTGCACCGTTTGGTTTTTAATCAAAAAGAGATTAAGGGGACAGGCAGTCACTTTGGCATGGCTATGGCGACAGCTTGACCAATTGAAATTTGCCAGCTGACACTGACCATTAAGATTGACAGTTTACTGTTCTCGTTGAATCTTGTTGTACTAATCAATCAGCAGCCTCTTCTCATGCCGCATAAATTGGTGTCCCTTTTTCTCAAGTCTTCGGTCGGTTGAGTGCAAGGTGAAAAGCTTTGACTTCGTGATTGCTTGTGACAGTACACAACTTAAACACGATCAAGCAATTTCTTTAAGCTCTTGACCTTTGCCAAGGTGTTTCTGCTGAATCAGCTGCAGAAAGTTGTGAAAGCAGATTCACAATATCTTTGTACTTTGGCCTATTTCTCCGGAGCCTCTAAGTGTGTTTCAGTGAACAGGAGTACCAGCCAAAGCATCTCATGGTCTGTCCTAGAGCTATCAGATATTAATTCATGATTCTATTGCCTTGATCCTGACAATTTCCTCTTGTGTTGATGCCAGGAAATGCAGACAGGAACACATCAGCTTAAAATAAGAACAAGTCAGGTCTAGTGAAAGCACACTTCATGAAAGTCTTCAACTTTTCTACTCACAAAAACATGTTGGGGGTGGGAATGGATTGTGAATTTCAAAGCTCACTGATAAATTGTTTGCTAAAGAAAGGTTTTGAGGTCAGTGAAACCAAGGCAGGTCGATAGAGATACAAAACAAATGACTGAATAAAACAAAAAGTGATTCTCATTCAGAGTCGACAAAGACTTGACTGGCCAAACGCTCTCCTTCTGTGCTGTTAAAATTATGTCGTTCTGACAGATTGAGAGAGTAGATGACCTAATTAAATCCCAATACTCCAAAATGAAGAATGTCTGAACTCTGTAGTTCAAGCTACCTGAGTAAAAATTGATGTCTGTGTTCTTGAGTGTATCAAGGGTTGCTTTGGAGATCAGGAATATTACTTCAAAGGATGTCACGAGATGAAAAACTAGCTCAAAGGTAGCAGTGTGACAGCTCTTACCTGAACTTAGGAGGAATATAAAGAAACAGAGTCCCTCATGATTTGGAAAGGGCTGGGTATTCATTACTGTCTTGAAGAACATAGAGAAGCTCAATCTGGAAGATTCAACAGGGCACTGCCCCGGAAACATGCTCAAAGAATAGAAACAAAAGCCAGGTCGCGATCAGGACAAGTTTTATGTCTTGGCTCGCATTGAATAGGTGAAAGGATTGGTAGGTGATCTCATTTGGTATTACTGATCTAGGAATGTGTGTTCAAATTTGATTATGTTGACATTTGAAACTAAGTCAATCTGGAATTAAAAGCTAGTCTCACGGCAACTGCATATCAATCGTCGTCTTAAAATGGGGTCACAGACCCCATTTTACTTGTGAGCTTCTTGCAGAGATGGAAAAATTTCATTGTTCATGATTGGATGTTGAGCACCAAGCTTAATTGTATATCTTCCATTCAGAAGCACTTTATCCAGTAATCCTTTGGTTGGGCAGCAGCCAATTGCTGTCATGATTTCTGACAGTCCTTAGTTTGGTTGGATCACTTGTCATGTTAAAAGCTTCTGATGACTTGTGTAACATATCCCACTGTGGTAAATTTCTCACCAGTCATTAGCAGCATCATGCTGTGCATTGTTCTGGAAGTTGGTGTCTTATTGCCTGAGGAATGAGGATCTCTGTCAATATTGCAGCACTTGTTTCGCTAACTCCGTTCAGAAAGATATCTCCATGGCAACAACTTAAAGAGGAAAGATGTAAAGACACGGGGGAGAGTAAAAGATTTACAAGATTGATTCTGGGGTGAGAAATTGCAGTTATGAAGATAGATGGAAAAAGTTGGGACTGCTTTCCTTGGCAAAGGTGGAGAAGGGGGTTAGATAGAGGTAATTCAAATCATTCCAAATCAATATTAACTTTAAATCTGTCCAGCTGATGAAACAGATGCTTCATGTTCTCTGAAGTTGTTACAATTTGTGAAACTTTCAGAGCCACAGATCATGTTGAAATGAGCCTTTTCTGCTGTTCTTGTTTGCTGGCAGATGTGGTTTTTAAGCTGGATGATGGGACAATCTGTGCACACAAGCCCTTGCTGATTTCTAGCTGTGATTGGATGGCTGCAATGTTCGGAGGTCCGTTCATGGAAAGCTCAACTAAGGAGGTAAGGAAACATCAGATGCTGTTTGTTAACATAATTTCGCATATTCAGGAATTGCTGATGCATCATGAAAGGGATTGATCGTGAAGCAAGATGTTTGCTTCGTATCGGCACCCAAATCAAAGGCGCTCAAATACAGCATCAAAGACATTTACTTCAACTGCAGCTAGTACTGAAAAAACAGCCAGAGCCGGAGTGTAGTCACTTCCAGGAAAAATCAGCATGACATGGCATGGTGCATCAATCATTGTTGAAAGCAAATGTCATAGAAATTGTAAGTGCCAGCACTGCATTGAATTCTGCAGTGCAGCTGCAGTGTTAGGTCAGTAAATCTGGCAGGATGAAATGTCGAGGTTGCATTCAAATTGCAGTGCTCAGCGTTGGCCATGTGCAACAGGCAGAAATGTCATTTGGTCACAATTTTGTGTTCATGTTTAAAGGGACCTGTCTTGCATCCCACACAGGGTCTCCAGTAGAGTAGTTTGTTTCATCGAGAAACTGAAAATATCCAAGAGAAATTTGAATGTATCACACCCTTGCCAACGCTGATCAAATTTTGTTTCCTGTGCTGTGGCTCAAAGAATGCCTTCTTGTCTGAAGGTATAAAGAACTGTTTGACACTGGGAAATAATTGATTCACCCATTCTGTTACCGTTTGGTTCAGAAACATCTCTCTCATGTAACATTTGAAAGAAACCTGCCTATCTACAGTGGAAGAGACCGCTGATCTCACAAACACTTCCTTTACTTTGGGTTTCCATTTGCCATCTCCAGTCCTCACTCTTAGCTCACTCAGTGCTCCTCCACTCAAAACTTCCTTTTTTTTTGTCTAACCTGTAAACCAGCTAAAACACATGCTCTCCTTCTACCTTCCAAGTTTTATGCTGTTTTAGGACTGACCCTGAATAATTTCCTATTCTGAATCAAAATCTCAAAACTATGGCATTCCTTTCAACTGACCAATTGTACCACAGTGTTTAAACCAAAGTTTGCTATCTGAGTTATCCTCCCCTTCTTTCAACCTCAGTGCTGTTCTGAGCTTTAGCCCTTTCGCGACATTCCCTCAGTGACGACAGCCTGATCCTTTCCCATCAGCTTAGCAACATTTGTAGTGTAAGTGTATGGAGGAGGAGGAGGCTCTGCACGTATCTCCATCCTCGATGATGGAAGAGCTCAGTACGAAAGATAAGGCTGACCTTCAGCCAGAAGTTGCAAGTGGACGATTCATCTCAGTCTCCTCCAGTAGTCGCTAGTATTACAGATACCAGTCTTCAGCCAATTCGATTCACTCCACGTGCTATCAAGAAACAGTTGGAGACACTGAATACTGCCAAGGTTACAGGCTCTGACAACATTCTACCAATTGTACTAAAGATTTATGCTCCAGAACTTGCTGCTCCCCCGACCAAGCTCTTTCAGTACATTTTAAAACACTGGCAGTTACACAACAATGTGGAAAATTGCCCAAATATGTCCTGTACACAAAAAGCAGGACAAGTCCAGCCAATTACCGTCCCATCCATCCACTCTTGATCATCACTAAAGTAATGGGATACGTCATCAACAGTTTCGTCAAGCTGTACCTGCTCAGCAACAACCTGCCCACTGATTGACGTCCAGTTTGGTTTCTGCCAGGACCACTCCGCACCGGACCTCATTACAGTCTTGGTTCAAATGTGGACAAAAGAGGTGAGAATGTCGACCCTGGATTGAGTGTGGCATCACCCAGCCCTCGCAAAACTGGAATGAATGGGTGTGAAGGGGAAAACACTCTGGTGGTTACAGTCATACCTGACACATTGATGGTTGTGGTTGTTGGAGGTTACTCCTCTCAGCTCCCGCACGTCTCTGCAGGGGTTCCTTAGGTTGGTATCCGAGGCCCAACCACCTTCAGCTGCTTCTTCAATGACCTTCCCTCCATCATAAATTCAGAAGTGGGATTTTTCACGAATGATTGCACAATGTTCAGCACCATTCACAATCCCTCAGATACTGAAGAGGTTCATGTTCAAATGCAACAAGATCTGGACAATATCCAGGCTTAGGCTGACAAGTGGCAAGTAACATTCGCACCATTCAAATGACAGGCTGTGCCCATCGCCAGTCAGAGACAATCTAACCACCACTCCTTGGCATTCAAAGATGTTCCATCACTGAATCTCAGACAATCACCATCCTGGGGGTACCACTGACCAGAAGCTCAACTGGACTCGCCACATGAACAGAATGGCTACATGAGCAATCAGAGGCAAGGAATAATGTGGCAAGTGACACTACTCCTTTGACTCCCCAAAGCCTTTTCACCATCTACAAGACACAAGTCAGGAGTGTGATGGAATACTCCCACTTGCCTGGATGGAGGCATCATCAACCACACTTAAAAAGCTTGATACCATCCAGGACAAAGCAGCCCACTTCGTTAGCACGACATCTACAAGCATCCCCTCCCTCCACCACCGACACTCTGCTACCATTACAAAATTCACTGCAGAAATTGACCAAAGATCCTCAGACAGCACCCTCCATGCCTACAACCACTTCCATCTAGAAGGACAAGGGCAGCAGGTATATGGCCACACATTCACCTTCAGGTTTCCCTCCAAGCCACTCACCATCCTGACTTGCAAATGTATCACCGTTCCTTTGCTGTCACTGGGTCAGAATCCTGGAATTCCCTCCCTAAAGCTCTTGTGGGTCAATGTACAGGTGGTGGACTGCAGTGGTTTAAGAAGGCAGCTCACCACCACCTTCGCAAGGGCAACTAGAAATGGGCAGAAATGTTGGCCAGCCACCAGTGCCCATATCCCACAAACAAATCATCTTTTAAAGAATTAGGAGCAGGAGGAGGCCGTTCATCCTCTCTAGCCTGCTTCATCAGTCAACAAGATCATGGCTGCACTGATTGTGGTCTCAACTCCAGACTCCTGCTGAACCCCCAAGAACCATTGACTCCCTTGTAGTATTTCATGAGGGTTTATATTTGAATCAGCTGGTATGGCTATACTATACACTACATTTGATAGCACGTTACATTGATGGGGTGTGCGAACTAAATGCTAAACACAACCAAAACAAAAATATATCGGAACAAAGTTTACAACGAAAAGGTTGATCCTCAGTTTCATCTTGCTGGAAAATAAGATAAACCTCATCTGGTCGCTGAACTGCTCCAACTGCAAGTGCTGTCATTGAATGACCTCAGTACAGTGATGAGCAATGGGAGAATGGGGAAAACCAGTCATGTCATCAGTCTTAATTACCAGCAGTGCCCCTGTCTTCACATAGCCTCAAGAACCTCGGTGGATGATAAGAATGTAGACAATTATATTCCCGTTCTTCACTGACCTGTTCTGAAAGATGTTTCCACATCAGACTGCTGTGGAAACACACTTGGGTGCCTGAGTGGGTAGATCACCTGCCCCTGAACTAGAAGGCCCCAATTTGAAGTCCCTTTCCAGGACTTGTTAGCTGTGGAAGAACCCAGCCAAACCTACAAGCAAGATAGTGTGCATTGGTACAGGTCCCCAGCCTGAAGAAATAGCCAGTGTTAATACCAAGAAAGACATTTGCAAGATCAAAAAGAAACTGTGGATGTGAAGGAGTGTAAACCAGCATTGTGACGAGCTCAACTAAGGTAAACGCCAAAACAGGATAGATCTCTAGTTTCTATCCATTTCTCTGCTTTCCTGCATCACTATCTCGAGATAAGTGAAGTATTGCAAATGAGAGTTCTTATGAAGTGTAAATGTGTCAAGGACAGGCACATTTACCAAAAGATTGATGGATCAGGACTTGAATCTGTCATAATGTCTCCATGTCTTACAGCCAATAAAGCACATTTGAACTGTTGTAATATTGGAAGGTGCAGACAGAAGGTGTAAAAACCAAGAAGAAGAGCAAAGAGGAAGCCTGAAAAGGGATATTCTGCCAACGTAAAAGGAAATTCCCAAGTTTTGTATCAGCACATGAAAAGTAAGAAGTGTGAAAATGGCAAGTTAGGTCTAATAGGGACTTCCAAGAGGATTTATGTGTGGAGACAAGGGGCAGAGCTGAGGCACCAAATGAATATTTTGCATCTGTCCACACCAAGGAAGAGGATGCTGATGAGGCCAGGATGAAAGGAGAGGTAATTCATTCAGGACAGGAGTTCAAAATTGAGAATGAGAAGGTATTTGATCAGCTGCCTGTACCACACACTGTAAAGGCTGTGGTGCAGATGAGATGTGTTCACTGATACCAAGGGGAGGGAGGGTGGTCAGAAATCTTCATGCATTCTTTAACTGAAGGATGGCGTCAGAGGATTGAGATTGTCAAAAGTTACACCTTCAGCTGAAACAGGGTTACAAGAGAAATCCAGCAAGGAGTAATGAGTCAGTTTGACTGCTCTTTCTGATCTGTATTGCTGATGTCGACCTGGGTGAACAAGGTACAACTTCCAAATGTACAGATGATCCAAAACCAGGCAGTGTTGTGAACTGTGAGGTGGGTGGTGTAGAATTTCAAAAGGACAGGGACGAGTGGATGGAGTGACCATACAGGTTGCAGACGAAGCTCAACCCAGAGAAAGGTGAGGTATTCCTTTTGTTGGAAAAACACACCAAAACAGTGTAAAATGAAGGTGATTATTTGGAAACAATGTGCAGCAGCAGAGACTAGGGTGTATATACATAAGTCATCAGCAGGTGGCAGAACAGAATATCGTTGGATTTATTAACAGGAATCTGGAGGAGAAAGTCCACAGTGTGATGCTGGAAAAGCACAGCCGGTCAGGCAGCATCCAAGGAGCAGGAGGGTCACCTTTTCAGGCATAAGCCCTTCAGGAATGAGGCTTGTGGACCAAAGGGGCTGAGAGATAAATGGGAGGGCAGTGGGGCTGGGGTTAAGGTAGGTGAGAGTGTGATAGATTGATGGACATGGGGGTATTAGTGATAGGTTGGAAAGGAGAATGGAACGGCTGGGCGGGAAGAAAGATAGACGGGTCATGAGGGTGAGGCTGAGTTGGAAGGTTGGATCTGGGATAAGGTGGGGGGAGGAGAAAAGGGGAAACTGGTGAAATCCACATTGATTTCATGTGGTTGGAGGGTCATAAGGTGGAAGATAAGGTGTTCTTCCTCCAAGTGGTAAGCGTTTGGCCATGGAGGAGGCCCAAGACCAGCATGTCCTTGGGGGAGTGGGAGTGGGGAGTTGAAGTGTTTGTCCACGGGGCAATGGGGTTGCTTCATGCGTCCCGGAGATGTTCTCTGAAGCATTCTGCAAATAGGTGTCCTGTCTCCCAAGTTAGAGGAAACCATAATGGGGGCAACAGATACAGTAAATGACACATGTGGAAATGCAGGTAAATGTCTGATGGATGTGGAAGGATCCTTAGGGGCCTTGGGATGGAGGTGGGGGGGGGGGGGGGGGGGGAAGTGTGGGCTCAGGTTTTGCAATTTCTGCAGTGGCAGGGGAAGGTGCCGGGGTGGGGATGGGGTTTGGTGAGGGCAATGGACCTGACGAGACTACAGCGAGAATGGTCTTTACGGAATGGAGATAGGTGTGGGGAGGGAATTGTATCACGGAGAGAAAGGTGATTGGGAAGAACAAAGAAGTCCACCACTCAGCCTCTTCGTCCTGTTGCAGAAATGTTTCCAGGGATGAGGAACTTTAATTATGAAGACTGATGGAACAATTTGGGGCTTGTTCTCCTTGAAGATGAAAAGGCTAAGAAAATATCTGAAATATTCAAAATGAGGAGGGTCCTGAACAGAGACTTGACAATCAAAGCGAAATTAATATGAGGAAAAACGTTTGTCCAGCAATGCCTGGTTTGGGCAATACCCTGCCTGAGACTATAGTGAAGGAAGGTTCCACTGAAGCTTGGAGAACTCGAGTGTGTGACCTGAAAAGGAATAATGTGCAGCAGAATGGCACTCAGTGAATCGCTCATTGGGATCAATCTTTGCCCAGAGCCGCTGAAAAAGTTGGGGCCAGCTGCCGTCTCTTTGAGAATGAGATTTAACATCCACCGAACAGCAAGTTGCTGTGTGTATCGATGACAGCAGTTCAGTGCATCTGTACTTTACCGCACTGTGTTACATCACTCAAAAACACGGTGAAAATGACCATGTGAATCTTGTTTTATGAACCAGACAGGAGCTTGTTCAGCCGTCAGTGTACCAATGATGTCAGATCTCATGTTGCTTGAAAGATCTGGAGGGCTTGATTTGATCTTTCAGCAGGAATTCGGAGCGCTGTGAGGGGATGCAACTCTGACCCTCCGTGTTTGATGAAGCGCTGTGTTGCCTGGCTGAAGGTTACCGCGCTATTTATAGAGCTGACGCTGAAGCAACTTGACACTCCTTTATTCCAAGTTCCAAAGCAAAACCACGATGATACACATCAATCTCACATACTCCGAGACAGTACATGAAACCAGCTGCTCAAAGAGAGAGAGGGGGGATTTTGTTGACTTGGACCTGTTTCTGAAATGTTTGGTGATTTTCCTTTTGTCACACATGTCAAAGGCAGAGTCTGGGTTTTGGGAAGCAGCCATGCAAAGAGGGTCGTGGCTGATTCCAGTTGCTTTCGGTCAGTAGCTTTCCGGGCTCTGCCAGATCCTTCGCCTTGTGAAGGAGAGAGAAGTCGATGTATTTTCCACCTCGGTCAGTGTTTCATTAAGGTGGTGTGCAAATGTCAACTTCGGTGCAGCACAAAACACACACAGCGTCAGTCTCGTTGCACCGTGCGTCAGAACACGTTGGTGTGCCTTTAGCGGTGCAATTTGTGCATTTGTTTTGTCCCCGAATTGTTAAAGAAAACACTCAGAGATAAAGTTATGTCCAGGCGCGTTATTATCAACGGCGACACTAGATGGCGCAGCGACTGTTCGCTGGCATGGGTCTGCTGCCCGCACTTGGCCACTTGGAGAGGCTCTGAGTTGCCTGATTGGATGATTGGTAAGATCAAAGGAGTAGGCCATTCGGCCTCTTCACCCTGTTTCACCATTCAATTAGATCACAGCTGATCATCTCTGTCAATGACACTTTTCTGCACTTTCTCAGTATCTCTTGCTGTCCTTCGTCTTCCAAAATCTCCAGTGCTCAGAGATCAAGATCTAAGCTTCCACATTCCTCTGAGGTAGAGAAATCCACAAGATCACCACCCTCTGGGTGAAGGAATTCCTTTGCAACTGAGTCTGAAGTGGCCTACCCCTTATCCTAGAAATAATGTCTCCCCAACCCCCCCCCTCCCGCGATGCACCAGGTGAAGATCTACATCCACTCTGTTGCAACTGTAAGATGTGTGTGTGTTTCAATGAGTTTACCTCTACTTCTTGATGACAATAAAGATGACCAGCATAATCTCCTCAATGTCACATCATCAGAAATTCCTGCCATCCCAGTGTTGAGTTTGGTGAACCTCTGCTGCAATCCCTCCATGCCAAATATCTCCTACCCTTGATATGGAACCTGTCCATTGATTATTGGCAGTCATTCCAAAACAGCTGTTCTCCACTTTGGAACAACTCGAACATCATACACTTAATGGGAGAGTTGTGGGTCGCCAAACCAAGAGACCTAGGGGTGCAGGTGCATAGATCTTTGCAAGTGAAGTCCCAGGTAGACAGGCTGGTGAACAAGGTATTTGGCATGCTTGTATTCATTGGTTACTCCATTGAGTATCGGAGTTTCAATGTCATGTTGTGGCTGGACAGGGCATTGGTTAGGCCAATTTTGGAAAACTGTGCACACTTCCAGTCTGTATCCTACAGACAAGATGTTGTTAAACTTGAAAGGATTTATAAAAGATTTTGAAGGCTGTTAAAGGAAGTAGAGGTTTTGAGTTATAGGGAGAGGCTGAATAGGCTGGAGTTATTGTCCCTGGAGCATCGGGGGCTGAGGGCTGATGTTAAAAAAGTTCATATAATCATGAGTGTGAATAGCCAAGGTCTTTTTCTCAAGTTGGGGGAGTCCACATCTAGAGGGCGTGGGTGAGTGGGGAAAGCTTTAATGTTTAGATTAGATTAGATTACTTACTTACAGTGTGGAAACAGGCCCTTCGGCCCAACAAGTCCACACCGCCCCGCCGAAGCGTAACCCACCCATACCCCTACATCTACATCTACCCCTTACCTAACACTACGGGCAATTTAGCATGGCCAATTCACCTGACCTGCACATCTTTGTGATGTGGGAGGAAACCGGAGCACCCGGAGGAAACCCACACAGACACGGGGAGAACGTGCAAACTCCACAGAGTCAGTCGCCTGAGGCGGGAATTGAACCCGGGTCTCTGACGCTGTGAGGCAGCAGTGCTAACCACTGTGCCACCGTGCCGCCCATATTTAAAAAGGACATGAGGATGAGCCTCCTTCACACAGATGGTGGTGCAAGCATGGAAAGAGCTACCAGAGATGGCGGTGGAGGCAGGTACAATTACAACATTGAAGAGGTATTTGGACGGGTACATGAATTGGAAAAGTTTAGAAGGGATATGGGCCAAATACTGACAAATGGGACTGGATCAGTGTAGGATGGCATGTGGTGAGCATGGACGATTTGGACTGAAGAGTCATTGAGTTATACAGCATGGAAACAGACACTATCAATCAGTGGAGTAAAGATATTCAAAAATGAAGCACCTATTATTTTTCTCAGATTTGTTGGCTTAATTGAGAGATGTATCTTCATTACCTGGAGACGTAGGTACAATTCTGAACCATGGCCAATCCTAGTTGTGAGGTTTCAGATTCACAACATAGTGCCTTCAGTTGTATTTCCTACCTGCTATGCAATGAATTATGAAGGAATAGGAGTCATGGCACAGGCCCAGGGCTGTGAAAGGAGGCGCAGAGATTGACAACACCGCTCTTCCCAAACCACCATGAGAGGCCAAATGGCTTCTGTGGAATTGCATCATTCCATGATTCAAATACCGAAAACTAGTGATTGGAGTCACGTGGATTGCCCCATGAGGTGTGGAGGTTTGCTTGGTCCTCACATTCCTGTGAGCTTTGTAAGCTGAGCTAGTTAGAACACAGTGTGTGGGAGAATGTGTGTGCAGAATATATCGGTGACATATTCTTTTCACAAAGCTGATCTATCTATACGAAGTCATCTTAGGTCCTTTTGAGGTATCTTCTCAATTCTGTGATTATTAAACATTGTTTTAGCTGAAAAGTGTTTTTTTTTATTATTCATGGCACCTTGCAGTGACAGAAACTTTCTACAGCATCTTTTACAATTTCAGGATATCCCAAAGCACTTCACAGTCAGTGCAATACACTTTTAAGAGCAGTGACTTTTTTTTAACATTTCAAAAAATACTTCATTCAAAAGAGTTTTTATGCATACAAATTCACTAAAACAGTTTTGTACAGAAACATATATGAAGAAAAGAAACAAACATTGGAGTTTGGTTTGTTTTTTGGATAGAGTCAAAGATACCTCTTAGTTGTGCAAGAGTTAGTGCAGTTACTATTGTAACATAGAAAACACAGCATTCCACATCCACACATCACAAGCAACAATGTGACAATAGCCAAGTAATCTGTTTTGATGGTGTTAATTGAGGCATGAAGGTTGACCAGGACACCAGGGAGACCCACAAGGGCGACTTGAGTTCCCGATTTAACATCTTGCAGGCACTCCGTTTCAAACAATGGGGCTGTGCTTCGCGAGTGTACTCTAGTGGAATTCAAGCTGAACTACACACTTAGGTCTTCAGTGTGAAACTTAGATGCACAGCTTTCCAACTCTGAAGCAAACACACTCCTACTGACTGACAGCTGACACTGGGAATTCTGAAATTGTGTGTGGTTTGCAACAAAATGTTTCTCTCCAGTGAACTGAAAGAAAAGAGTCCAGTTATGTTGCGATATTGGCATTCTCCTTCTCATTCAGTATGTCCGAGACATTTTACCCTTTTTTATATTTCAAAAGGTGTACTTTCCAAACACGTACAAGAGTTGCATGCAAGCTGTGCTAGAATACCTGTACACAGGACAGTTCTGTTCTAGCCCGGACCTGGATTCCATGGAACTCATTGTGCTGGCAAACCGCCTCTGCCTACCTCACCTGGTAGCACTAACAGGTAAGAAATTGGATCTCATTAAGGTTCAACAGCGTATCCAAGGTTCATCTTTGATGAACCTCATCTTTGGTGGGAAATGAGTTTGCTTTTGAAAACGCTTCAGTTTTAAATTTTAAAAATGTTGTTCCCACAAGTGCTTCTCTTTCCTATCTCCCAAGTGGGACCTTGTCAAAATCTCTCTTATGTGCACACAGATGTAAAGTAACTGTTCAGATTCTTCACCATTTCCACATCCTCCATTACCAATTCCCTTGCCCCTGCCTAAAGTTCTTTCTGCTTTCTTCCACATTCAGTGCATAAAATAAATCCAGATTTTGTATTTCATCTTCAAGATCTGATAACTGAGAAGTGAAATGAATGGATTGGTTTTGCTTTGTTGCAGAGCAGTACACAGTAATGGGCCTGATTGAAGCAACCCACCAAGGTGTAGACATCGATGGAGATGTTCTTCTGTACCTGGAAATGGCTCAGGTAAGAGTGTGTCTTGAAGGATCACGTCGACTGGTTTGTAATCCCAGCTAAATTAGATGGTCAAATCCATTTGCTGCTCAAAAAGTAACTATACAAGTTGGCCACAAACACAGAAACCAGGTATGTCCCATGCAGGTCGGTAGGCACAGTAATGGGAATGGAGACCGCTTTGCACAAAGGAAGAGATTGAACAGGGATGACAAGAAAAAGAGAAAAATTCCATTTCAAGAGTTGTTTGTAAAATTTATTTTTGGGGTGTTGGCACCTCTAGCAAGGCGTAAACTTGTTTGCAATCCCTTGTTGCTCTTGAGAAGTAAATGCAGACCGATGTGATCTGCTTTTGTAAACTTGCTTCCAGGATATTGTCTCAGCTCCCAAAAAGAAATGGAGCTGGACGTCCAAGTCACGATGTTGCATGACTTAAAGGGGAAAGAGGCCACATATTTTGGAGGTGCTGTCAAAGAGGGTAGAACAAACGGCTGGCACTCCTGTTGTGGATGCTTAACTCCTGATTGAATTCGTCATCTAGTGGGTTGTTTTGTCCTGGTTGACGTTGAGCTTCTGCACTGTTGTTGCAGCTGCACCCACCCAGGTAAATGGCAAGTATTCAATTAGACTTCTGATTTGTGCCTCACAGCTAGTGACGAGGAGGTAGGGAGTCAGGAAGTGAACTACTGGCTGCAGAAGACACCCAACGTCTCGGCCTCCACTGCGCTCTGTGGCAATGGATTCCACAGGCCCACCACTCTCTGGCTGAAGAAATGTCTCCTCATTTCCATTCTAAATTGACTCCCTCTAATTTTAAGGCTGTGCCCACCGGTCCTAGTCTCCCTGCCTACTGTACACAATTTCTCAGCATCCATCCTTTGTAAGCCATGCATTATCTTGTAAGTTTCGGTTTTGATCTCCCCTCATCCTTCTAAAGTCTAATGAATACAATCCCAGGATCCTCAGCTGATCATCATATATAGGCCAACTATTCCAGGGATCATCCATGTGAATCTCCGCTGGACTCGCTCCAGTGCCAATGTGTCCTTGCTGAGGTGTGAGGCCCAAAACTGGAACACAATATTCTAAATGGGGCCTAATTAAAGCTTTATAAAGTCTCAGAAGCACATCACTGCTTTTACATTCCATCTCTCTTAAGATAAATGACAACATTACATTGGCTTTCTGAATCACGGACTCAACCTCGAAATCAACCTTTAGAGAATCCTGGACTAGCACTCCCAGATCCCTTTGTACTTCGGCTTTATGAATTTTTTTAGATTAGATTACTTACAGTGTGGAAACAGGCCCTTCGGCCCAACAAGTCCACACCGACCTGCCGAAGCACACCCACTGAGACCCATTCCCCTACGTTTACCCCTTCACCTAACACTATGGGCAATTTAGCATGGCTAATTCACCCGAACCTGCACATTTTTGGACTGTGGGAGGAAACCCACGCAGACACGGGGAGAATGTGCAAACTCCACACAGTCTGAGGCGTGAATTGAACCCGGGTCTCTGGCGCTGTGAGGCAGCAGTACTAACCACTGTGCCACCGTGCCACCCGTTTTCTCACCGTTTAAAAAATAGTTCACGCCTGTCTTCTTTTTTCCAAATTGCAAGACCTTGCACTTGCTCACATTGAATTTCCTCAGCCATTTCCTGGACCACTCTCTTAAACTGTCTGAATCTTTCTGCAACCTCCCCACCTCCTCAGTACTACCTGCCTGTCCACCTAACTTTGTATCATTGGCAAACTTAGCCAGAATGCCCCCAGTCCCTTCATCCACATCATTAATATATAAAGTGAACTTAAATGAGGAGCTTAGGTTCCTATTTCCAACAGTAAAGGAATGAAGAATTATAGTGAGAGGACGAGTAAGTGGGGCTGAGGCCATGAAAAGATCAGCCCTGGTATTAATGAATGGCGGAGCAGGCAGGTTTGGCCGACTTCTGCTCCTGATCCTTCTGTTCTTATGACCTTACAACAAAGGCCAGGGAGAGAGGCTTTCTGCCTTCAATTCTTTATCAATGAGTGATAGCTGAGAGGAATGCACTTTGTGCAATTTAAAATAGTTCTGGTATTTAGCGTGGAATGAAACAATGAAGGACATGCCTGGAGCTGAAATCCAACTTGCCAAGATCCTTGTGTTATTTATTCAAAGCCATTCGTGTCAAAATGTCTTTAGAATGTATCAGAACCTAACAGGAAGACAGCTCAAAAACTCTGTTTAGATAGTTTACAAATGATAAGATGAAACACAAATGCTGAAAGCAATACAGATGACAAGGATTTGGACCATTGTTTGTTGAAACAAATTGAAGTGATCAGTGCTGCATTAGATTGAGGACAAATTAGATTAGATTAGATTCCCTACAGTGTGGAAACAGGCCCTTCGGCCCAACCAGACCACACCAACCCTCCGAAGAGTAACCCAGCCAGACCCATTTCCCTCTGACTAATTCACCTAGCACTATGGGCAACTTAGCATGGCCAGTTCATCCGACCTGCACATCTTTGTGACTGTGGGAGGAAACCGTACGACCCAGAAGAGAGCCACGCAGAGACAGGGAGAATGTGCAAACCGAGTAGATTAAGACATTCAGCCCATTAAGTCTGCTCCACGATTCAATTCGATCATTGCAGATCTGATCATCCACACCTCCACTTTGCTGCCTTTACCCCATGACCCTTACTGATTAACAATCTGTCTATCTCAACAATAAAAATTATAGCTCATGAACAGTGAGGTCATCGTCGACAATGATACTGTGAGTGTTAAGTATCCAAGTGTTACTTTTAGGTTAGGGAGGCCATCCCAGTTACTTTTCCCTTTTCTTCTCTTCCCACCATGTTAGGTAGCTGGTGAGATGTGAACCTGGACACAGATTATTTACTTGATGGAAAGTTTATTCCCGCAAAGCAGCATCACAGACCTCTGCTCCCTGGCTAGCAACCCACTCACTGTCAGACAGTGCTTTTTGATAGGACTTTCAGTGAACATTCACAAATGAATATCAAATTCTTTTCAAGGGATGCTTTCAGATTATTGTAACAAAAGCACAGTTGTTAAAAGGAAGGTTAACAAATTAAAAAGCATTATGGAGGAGATAATACACTCAAGTCTACTTCTCCCTCCTATACTCTTTAATAATTACATTAACTGATGAATTGTATAGTAATTTAAAGGGACCCCTTTTTTTTCTCATTTGAGGAACAAAATAAGCAATAAACCAAATTACGAACTCCTTAAAGGGTTATTGAAACGAAACTGAAATGACAGAGAAGGCAATCCCTCTTTATAAATCATCAGATGTAATAAATAGATTAATTCATGCTCAAGGACAGGACTCTCAAACAAACCTCTATAGAAATGTATCAACTTCAATTAACATGTCATTTGAAAGCATGTAGTTGCTTTTCAGGCCCTGACATGCCAATTGGTCATAGATGCCCTCAAGGGTACCAGGTATTTCTCCTTCAGGGAGCCATGGATAACTGGCAGCAGTCGACACACTCAAGCCCCCTCCCCCTCAACCACACTCCACCTCAACTCCTTGGGCCAATGTCTGGAACAAACAACTACCACCTTAGCAAGGTTCAGAAGCAGACGAACGAGGACTGACTCCGTCCACCTTCTCACTGGTTGGCCAAAGATCAGGAAGAAGGGGCTGGAATCCAACTATACGTTGAAGAGCGGCCCCTTCCAATAGTGAAGATGGGTCTGTAACATTGTACAACCAACACTAAATGAAGAATTTGGCCTCCTTGGGCCCCAGAGATAACTAACAGTTATCTCCATTAACTCCTTGTTCACTGAATGTGCGGGACTGTTGTGTGTAACTTGCTCCCTGCCAAATAGGTGATGGAGAAAGGGAGGTCACCCTGTTAGTGCGTATCCCATTGGAGGGCCTGTACCTCCTCTGGCAGGTCGGAAGGCCATGGAGTGCCTGAACAGGGACAAGTGTGACAAAGTGAACACTGTGGAGCAGGAAAGCCCTATGTGCAGAAAGGAATGGTGCAAGAGATATTGCTAACAGACAGCTTAAGATGTGAGACTGAGATTACTGAGAGTGGTTACACAGCCCAGGCCCAGGGTGAAATTACATCCAGTCAGGGGTCAGTTCAAACTGAGGGATGACCAATATATCTGAGTTGTGTCGACCACCATGAGTGCGGGTTGAGCACAATAGTTTTTGAATGGTTTTGGCATTGAGCTGGACACACACACGACACACAAAATCCAAATTCCCATTGTTTCCATTGGCTCATCCTCCACCATCCAGCATGTCCTCCCAACTCTTGTCTCTTCAGCAGTCAAGCCCTCTCATTCGTCCAGCAGCATGGTGAATCCATGTTGATTTGAGTTGCAAAATACTCGGCAGTAGCTTCCCGATCATGGCCATTACTCTGAAGGGAGGGGGATCAGGTCAGAGCCAGACTGTGTTCCAGAATTTGATCAACATCTGGTAAAAGGCAGGCAACTCGCGCAAGATACCACGAGAGTTTTTCAATTTGTAAACATATCTATGTGGCTCCCCATGTAAAGGTATCGCTGGTGAGTCTTGAAGCCAGAAGGTTGCCGTCTGGATGTGAAAGCATACCAGGACCTGTTTGCCCTCAAGCAGGGGACATAGAACTGAGGCACAGACCCAATGCTGCTTTCTGTCCCAGAAGTCAATGAGCTTCTTTAGTGTCTTAGTGACAAAATCTGGGGGGAGGGATCAAAATGACCAACTGGAACCACTTCATGGTGGACACCAATTCGTTTATAACCAGGGCTCAACATGTGTACGTCAGCATGCAGGAGTCCCTTTCTTTGTAGTAAAGCTATTTCATCAGGAAAGACCTCTTTGTCCTGAATGTTAACAAGACAATGTATAGAACATTAAAAGAGGTCCCACCCAACTTGGCCGTGCAGCTAATGCAGGCCCTGGTACTTATACTGAATGAAAGGTGAGATACCTGAACATTCAATCTCGCATTTTTCTGGTACTCTGACTGAGAACTGCATCACGTATTCACCATGACCAGCTTGCAATTAACAACCAATTTTAGTTATTCTCCTGACTCTGATGCAGGAGTTATTTGGCAATGTTACAGTCACAGAGTCATAGAGATGTGCAGCACAGAAACAGACAGTTCAGTCCAACTCGTCCATGCCAACCTGATATCCCAACCCAATCTAGTCCCTCCTGCCAGCACCCGGCCCATATCCCTCCAAACCCTTCCTACTCATGTACCCATCCAAATGCCTTTTAAATGTTGCAATTGTACCAGCCTCCACCACTTCCTCTGACAGCTCATTCCACACACACCACCCTCTGGGTGAAAAAGTTGCCCCTTAAGTCTCTTTTATATCTTTCCCCTCTCACCCTAAACCTATGCCCCCTAGTTCTGGACTCCCCCACCCCAGGGAAAAGACCTTGTCTATTTACCCTCTCCATGCACCTTATAATTTTGTAAACCTCTAGAAGGTCACCCCTCAGCCTCTGACGCTCCAGGGAAAACAGCCCCAGCCTGTTCAGCCTCTCCCTGTAGCTCAGATCCTCCAACCCTGGCAACATCCTTGTCAATCTTTTCTGAATCCTTTCAGGTTTCACAACATTGGCACAGATCATAATGCCATCTGTTCCCAAATTCCTATTGCCATGCAGTGACCAGCCTGGTGTCTGGGCAAGTGTTGACTGGGACTCTGGGAGCTTCTGTCTAAATGAGGCTTGTGATTGACTAAAAGGTTAATTGAGCAGTGGATTTAATGAAGAGCAACAATAAGCTTATATGTATCTCTCTCTTGCTTTCTGAGCAGTTCCACTGTGCCCATCAACTAGCTGAATGGTGCCTGCATCACATCTGTACAAACTACAACAACGTATGTCGCAAGTTTCCCAGGGAAATGAAGGCAAAGTCTCCTGGTAGGATTCCGATACCCGTTCTCATTCAACAACACGGTGTGGTCTGCCATACAATTTCACTTTCATCATTGTCACACCCTACAGTGTTCACTCGGCACCTCACTTTGTTAATGGTCCTTGATAGTTCACAAGAGGTTCAGGTTCCTTTGTTTTATTTGTGCTTTGACTTTCAGGCCGTTAGAGCCCTTTTAATTTCTTTTTAGAATTAGATTAAAGGTAGAGTATGATGTGAGCTAAGTCTAGTGTGAGAATTCAAAGAAATAACACAACTTCCAACAATCCTGGATGTCATTCTCTCTATAAGTTAAATCACAGGGGACCTTTTTATCAACAGCAGGTTCTGGAACCAGAGTACACAGATTGAAACCAATAAAGCTAGAGGGGGAAATGTGAATTAATGCAGTGAGGTTTTATGATCCAGAATGCATTACCTGAAAGAATGGCAGAAGCAGATTGAACAGTAACTCTCAGGAGAGAATTGGATTGCTCTTTTAAAAATAAATTATTTGGGACAAGTGCAGGAAAACAGCACAAACTGGAGCTCATTCAGGAAGCCAGCAGGGGTGCAATGGGCCCAGTGGTGGACTGCTGTGCTGTATGACTCTCTGATTTGGTAACTGGTATGTTTTTGTTTCAGTTTGTCACCCTTTTCTGGATAAAATTGCCACAAGTCCCATTCTTGTTTCAACATGTCACGGGAATAGTTGTCAATTGCTTGAGAGGGGACGATAGGATTTTGTAAGCACTGGCCATGGTTTATTTGTTTGACTCAGTCCAGCCTTGTTTCAAAATGTTGGAGCTGACCACAATGGTTCTTTAACATGAAACTCAAAAGAGAAGCTTGTTTCACTGATTCGCTAAGAGATTGTTTTATTTATTTCAATCCTAGCTAACAGTCTCTTTCAGTTCAGAAAGATGAAAAAGCACATTTTCTTTTTGAGATTGTGCTATTGTGACATTGAGATATCACATACTGTTTCACTGCCTCTGAAGTGCTTTTAAAGTGTTGTCAGTGCCTTAAAGTCAGAAACACAGCAGCCAATTTACACACAACCAGATCCTACAAAACTGTTGTGTGATCCTCCTGTTTTCAATTATTTTGGTTGGGGGATAAATATTGACAAGAACACCAGATATTAGAAGTCTCCTCTTCTTTAGATAGTGTGGCACTGGAGAAGCACAGCAGGTCAGGCAGCATTTGAGAAGCAGGAGAGTCAACATTTCGGGCAGAAACCCTTCATCAGGAAGGGCTTGTACTCGAAATGACAACTCTCCTGCTCCTCGGATGCTGCCTGACCTGCTGAGCTTCTCCAGTGTCACACCTGTTAATTCTGATCTCCACCATCTGCAGCCCTTCCTTTCTCCCCTTTTTTTATACAGAATATGCAATGTTTCATGTCCATTTGAGAGGGCTGATAAGGACTTTTCTGAAACCTGACCTGAAAGATTTTCTGCATTCCTTAGTCCTACACCAGAGTATCGGTCTGGATTTTGTGGATTTCTGCACCGATCCATCTGGTGGGCTGAAGGTTAAAATGCCCCCAGATTGACATATCGACTTTCTTTTGGGAGCTTCACTCGCTTTGAAGGCCATTATTGGAGCTATTGTACATTTCTGTCCAGGTAGGAATCCCACTGGCTATCAGCCAGCCTTCAGCTGTAAATTTTGAAGTGTTGAAGTATTTAGCTTTGAGGATGGGGTCTGCGAGCATTGCTGCTGACTTCCCAGCACTAAATAAAATTACATTGAATATTACAAAATGAGACTGGCTATTGAGCACCACAGATCAGTGATCCATCTGAGCTACCACTTCCCAGCTTACTCATCTCACCTGATCAAATTCTTGCCTCATTTGCTTTTCTTGCTTTCCTTTAAATGCACTGATATCATTTACCAAAAACACTGCCGAGAATAGAGAGCAAGTTCTACTTTTTTTCTCCACTCTTGGAGTAAAGACCCCTGAATTCCCTCATCCATTTATTAATGACAATCATACTTTTAGTCCTGAGGTTTATACTTACTGAGATGAAACATCCTCAGTCCATCTTCCTTTTTAAAGTCCTTCATCATCCCGTCCAGACAGATATGTTGTATGGTCAGTTGTGGAATCTCAATAAAAGGAGTGAAAAGCCTCCTTTTACACACTTTCCCCCTCCCTGTTTAAGGCTGTAACACAAGCAGCTAAAAGTTTTTGGGATCTCATGAGTCCGTGCTTTGAACAAATTGCCTGTCGTTATGCTGTAGTCTGGTAATGTTGATGGGAATTGCAATATACTGCAGGATTCATAAAAGGGAATGTAGTTCACCATTCAGCCTGCTCTACTATTTGATTATGACTGATCTGCACCTAAGCTATGACTAGCTGCTTGAGCTCTGTATCCCTTTGTAGATTTACCTCACAAAAATCACAATCTATTTCAGTGTTGAAAGGTGCAGTTGTCTTCCAACATCCGCAGCCTTTGAGCAGCAAGGTTAGGAAAACTCTGGAGCCTTTACGTTTGAGAAATGTACCCAGGTCAGAGCTAACCATGAAATGAAACCTGAGTTTAAATATCACTCTGGAGGGTTGACCACATAATCTCGGCTGAGAATCCTATGCAGTCCTGGGAGATCCCTGCATTGTCTGGAGATGCTGTTCTTTGGATGAGATGTTAGCTAAACCATGTCTGCCCTCTTCAGATGTCGAAGATCCCTGGTGACTGCTCAGAAAAAAAAACAGAGGAGTCTTGTCCAATTATCCTCAACCATCATGATTAATATGCAATTGCATTACCTCATTTCTGTGGGATCTTCCTATGCGCTGATTGTCCACAGTGTTCCCTCCGTGGATGACAACACTTGAAAAGTACTTAATGGGTCATGAGACATTTTCTGTTGTCTCAGGTTGTCAAAGACACACATAAAATCCAAGTTGTTTCTCCAACTTGGAATAGCGGGGGGATTGTGTGTGTGGAGCTACAAAGATTGAGTTGGCCAATGCAGGCTTGCAGGTCCCACTCAGGAAGGGAAGACCTTATGAGGTGGTGTGAAATCAGTGTGAAGCAAACATTCCATTCATGATTTTGTTGACATGTCCTTTCAGAAAACCAGGACTACTTTGAAAAGCACCGCTGGCCTCCTGTCTGGTTCCTAAAAGAGGATGATCACTACCAGCGAGCCAGGAAAGAACGTGACAAAGAGGATTACTTGTGCCAGAAACGTCAGCTGAAGCGCAAGTGGTTTTTCTGGAATTCAAGTTCACCTTCTGCAGCCTCGTCCTCTTCCACTGTTGTCTGAAACCATGGCTTGGATTAATTGACCCTTTCTATTTTAGAAAAAAAACTGTCGGTTCACCCAGCGTACGGCGGTTTGAAGGCCTTAGTTTCCAATTGGCCAAGCCTTCAGTGGATTTTAATAACGACGGGGCCAAAGTGGTGAAAGACAGCTAAACCATGGCAGCCAAAGTGAGTTTTTATTTTCTGATGGCTGGTGCCAACTTTCTTCCTCTCTCTCTCTCTCTCTCTCTCTCTCTCCTTCTTTCTCTCTCTCCCTTTCTCATTCATATATACACAAACACACTAACACACACGTAAACACATGTATACATACCAACACACAAACGAGGCATTAATAAAGCTGAACTGTTGGCTCAACCCCATAACTATTACCAGACTTGTGAGGGTTTGGTGAAACTGAATCCTCTGCCACATTGATCAGATCAGATAAACTACAGTAAAGCAGTGGGAGATTTTTGATTGTGATTTTATAATTGGCAACTTCTCTTAAACCTGGTTGCTGACAGGGAGCCATCTCGTACAGTAGTACATTTCGGGGAAGCATGATATCTCCTTTGCATGGATCCTACTGTGGCTGAACCAGCTGTGGTAAAACTGGTATATCTGAGGGTTCATTATTTGGGTACAAATGGAATGGTTCTTATCACCTATATATACTGCTCATAGCTTCTGTTTAAAGAATGAGAAGTCAGGGTTAATTTCATGGAATTTTTATCACAGAATACTTATCTTCCTCCTGAATGTTGGAATGTCATCGAAGAATTTTTTTTGTTGTTGACTTAAAAAGTAATCCCTGCGTTTGGAATTTACCCTTTACACGCTGGATCTATGTACAAAATGTACATGTTTTGTATTTGAAAAACTGAAGTAAAGTGAACTGGAAGTTTGAGTGAATAAATCTCAGTCAGGAGCAAGGTGAGTCCTTCTCCTGGTGACATGTAAGATTCTGTATTGTAAAATGACACCTGCGCAAACCCAACTCTGACACACTATGGGGAGACAATGTGAGGTGAGAGATGAACGAGTTGAATTATTTTCTTCACAGCTCCGAGGAGGTTTACACACAGCAGTTTTTTTCAGATTTTTTTTTTTCCCCCAATTGTGATACATCATTTAAAAATGCAGCCGTTTTCCTAGTGTTGCATTTTGACTGAACCGTTCTTAAATCTTTAGTCCAGGACAGCCCTGGGGAGAGACTGAATCTAAGGTCAGACAAGATATTGCAGGTATATTTCATGCAGCTTTTACATATTTGAAATTTTCTTCATGACATGCATTGAGAATGTTCTCCAGGTCTGGGCCATTGGAAATTGGAATGGAATCAAGGAAAAGTCAGTTTCCTTTTCACCCATTTCCACTTCATTCGGCTTGTGCTGGAAAAATAGTGATCGAACTGGAATTCTCGGGTTGGACAGTTTTCAACTTGAAAACTTAGTTAAGGCAGATATACAGACAGCCCATCCCCCATGCTGTTTGATTGTACCCTATGCACATCCTGAGACTATACTTGTACATACCTTGGGTGGTACATTGGTGCTGGAAGCACATGGGGAACGCCAGACTGTTCCAAAGCTCTCGTGCAACAATGGATGGATTGATCCAAACCAAAACAAGTGTAAATTAGCACAGTTTGAGTCATGAAGAGAGAACGAGACACCCCTCCTTCTGGCGGTTCTTTAATAAGCAGGCACTGATGGGCATCACTTGTCTGCCGTGAAAGCAAAGTCCAAGTGCCTCCGCCATCTTATAAAATCATTATGTGAAACCAGAATGCACAACAAATCTGTTGGTGGTTTGTAGTAATTCTACCAATTGCTGAGCTTGTGTACTTTGGCATTTAGAAAGCACCTACTGGATGAGTTTTTGAGTTATGAATCCTTTGAGATTGAACATTGAGTCCCTTTTAGCTACTTATTTATTGTGTGGATCTAAAGTAGTCTTTTTATTGGAATCAAACATTCATCTTCGTTTGTTACCTTGTGAATCAACATGAACAATTCGTTTTTAAGGAAATCAGAGATTTCTCTTGGGTAGTTGTTTCGCAGAAAGTGATCAAGTTGAAGAATAAACTGGATGTGAAAATATTTGTAAATGTTGTCAGTTGGTAAGTTTTTGTCTCTTGAGTGTAGGGATCCTTGTGTAAATACACGAAAATGTCTTTGTAAATGTGGTCTGAAACTACTCTCTACCTTAGAGATACAAGCTTGTAAAAACGTGCAACATGCCAATTTCTGCTTTCCAAGTTGCTGGGATTCTCTGCTGTTTGAGGTGCAGGGCATTTGTAGTTGATGCTTTTGTCAGAATTGGGCGCTCCTTCCCCACACACACATGCAGTACCCTGGGAAGCAATATGCAAGTTACACCTCTGAACTCTTTCTGTGTTGTAGAGGTGCTCCTCCAACTGCAATCCAAACTCAGAAGTTGCAGTTAGATTCCCGAAATGCCTCACTGATCAGGTCGTTTGCCTTACAGACAGCTCCCCTGGCTGGTACTATTCTTGGGGTGGAGCGTATCTGAGCTTGAGAAAGTATGAGAAGCAATAAAGAAACAAACCTGTGAAACAAAGAGAAGTGGTCTGGCTTTGCATGTGGACCCTTTAGTTCGAAGCAGGAATTGATTAATCACCGGAAGACAATGATCGAAGGTATTGCTTAACAATCAGACAGACTGAGAGAGACAAAAGAACAATTGTGCTGAACTGGGGAAAGTAGTGAAGGAAACAGGAACTGGTTATCACGTAAAACTGCAGCTTCCAGCCGCCCAGCATTTGTCAGCTTGGTCAATATAAAGAAGTCCTTCAGCATTGTCAGTGGTTCAAGGTTGTTAGGCTGTTGTGCCTGCTCTCCAGAGAATGGGTTTGTTTTTTTAGCAGCGCGTCAGGATCCTCCCCTGAACCTTTTTCATGTCTGGCTCAGCCGCATTTATTCAAGGCATAAATCTTAACTTGCGTCCTTGTTTTAACAATGCAAGTGCAGAACACTTTGCTCAGAGTAGTCGCTGTGCAGTTAAAACTATGGCAGTCTAGAGGCTGTGACAGGGCGCAAGCTTTTCTGAAATCTTTTTCAGATTTGAATACTTCAAACAGATTTCAAAACCTGCAGTGCAGTTCTTCAATAGATCCCACAAATTTTAACACCTCAGCCCAATACACTGATCCGTTTGACCGCATTGTGATGGGTTGAGTGGGGGAGCAATTCTGAGTGATTCTGTTGACAAAGCTGCACCAACATAGCTGGAGAAACACCAGCAGCATCTGCAGAGGGAAGGGGAGAGAATCCGAGGAAACATTTCCAGTCCTGGACCACACTGCTTCAGAACTTGAAGCTGTTGCGTTTCTCCAGTGATTGTCTGTGCAAGCGTGCTCAGTATTTTGCTTTTCCATGCGGTTTCACTGCTGTTTACTTGTATACCAGTCTGCACATTGGAAGTGAGGGGATGGGGCTTTCCCCAAGATCCCTGTGGACTCTCAGCACAGTGAGTGAGGTGCAAATTCCCGCTCACTGCTGTCATAACTGGAGAAGGTGCTTTATCTGGGACACAATCCGCTGTCAATATTCCTCACCACAGCAGAGAAGGGATATTTTAGGAACGAAGCACATGGAGAAGCCTATGTAATGATTTGCTTTGCCTTTAGGTTTGTTTCTGGCGGAGTTACATCTGAGTTGCTTCCACTTAGCCTCCAGCACCTTCCCCAGGCCCATATCCTTGGCTCACAGGAGCCAAGTCCATCTCTATATGCTGCTGAGAAAGGGGCAGGACCCCTATCCCTCCTGAATCAGGGCACACACACAGCTGGGCTCTTGTACACTGTCACTCCAGCTGGGCTTTCCACAAGGTACACCATTCCCCCTCCACTGTCTTCTTCAAGGGCTCTATTGGTCTGGGGGAAATCTGCACAGATGCATGATCTGTTTTTCTGTGCGGTCTTTTCCTTGGAGATAGCAGAAGGCTTGGAGGTACCAGCAACACCAACTCCTCAACACCCAAGGCTTGGGACAGCAGAGGCCAGGCACAGGGTGTACACTAGGTGATGGGTGAGGCTCCCAGCAAGGTGCATTTAGAATGACACAGACAGGGTGGACAGTAGACAGACAGGACTTCATTGCAGCCTCTGAGCAACATGAAAAAGGACCAGCAGATAACAGGAGAAAGCAAAGAGGGTGACTTTTATCTGGAAAGTACTGCCTGAATGGACAGCTTGTGGAGGCATATTTAGTCGTAACTCTTCAAGTAGCAGTCGCTGTTGAGAGGATAAAACATGCCAGATAGTGGGGGGGGGGGGTGGACACGCTAGTGAAATACAGGGCATTATTCATTCAAAGGGCAAACACAGGCCCAGCGGGGCAGAATGGCCCAATATTGTGCAGTTCAATTGTTATCTTTGTAACATTTCTTTTCTGACTGAGAGAGGATATTATCTGGGTCGGGGCTTCTGGGCCTGAGGAAGCACTGTACCCTGGAAGAAACGTTTAAAATAAAAAGCTGAATCTTATTGACCTGCCCCATGCCAGAATTTCAGGGGGTGTATTTGTGGTTGTGCGTGTGTGTTACTTAAGTCAACTCGCTCATAAAGGCGCTTAAGAACAAATGAGTTACATTTCATGAGCTGCTGTTTCCTGAGAGGAGATCGGGTGGTGGGGGGGGTGGGAGGGGGTGGGTGAACAGAAAGCTAAGTGGTAGCCACCCAGTTAATTTTATGTTCCTCTACCCTGCACCTCATCACTAAATAACAGGCCAGAGGGCTGACTGGGAAATCCAGTCCTCATGTTTTTGTGCAAGTCAGAATGCCATGCTCTGCACGAATTGAAACCAGTATTCCTGCAGCTGCTGTAAACCGAGCATTTGCTTGCTGCAGGGAGAGAAACAGAAGGCTAGATGCCTTGAAGGGGCTGTGTCCAATCACAGAATCTTCTGAATGTCTAACGGTGGCACGACTGAGCAGAGCATTGAGACACTGTTGAAAGATCAGCCATGCAGACATGAATTCTATGAGTTTAGCGAGTTGACCTTGCATGAACATTTTGGATCAACTCATTGAACAGACCAGGCAAGCATCTTGGTCTGGCAGCCATGAAAATATCTGGCCCTGGTGTGCCGCTTTGAAAAAGGCCTCAGTGTTTCACAGTATGACATGATTCACATTCGCCCCCAAACAGGAACGCAAGGCTATTCTTGCCTGCACTTGCAACAGTGATGAGGGAAACTAAACTGAAGCAGAAATAGACCATTCAACCTGAAGGGGAAAGGTCACTGGACTCCAGGCTTTCATTTTTTGCCATTTTTTCACCACTTGCCGACAGAGCACTCCACCAAAGCACTTGGTACTGGTGCTTGGTCTACACATAAGCCTCCTCCAAACTCTTTTTTATTTCAGCACATCCCCTGGTCAACATTTCCTGTGAGGTTATTAAGTAATTAGCTGTAGTCAGTAAAATACCAAGGGCATCTCCCTCTGTTGGAGAGGGACACATTGGTTATAGGGTGGAGGGCAACCACTCCACAAGGCAAGGAGACAAGTCTGCATGCATCCACACAGCCATTAGGTACATGGATTGAACCCATGCTGTTGACATCATTCTACAACACACCACCCAATTTAACTGAGCGAACTAATCCCCACAGACATCGAATGTTTTCATATTCTCTTGCCAGTCTGAAGGGTGTGCTTGGTCAGTCAGTGCGAGTGTTTTGTGTTAGAAACAGAAACAAATTAGCTCAATAAGCAGAAGGAGGCCCTATGACCCCCTCTGTCATTCTGTAAAATAGTGATTGATCTGATCGAAGCCTCAAATCCATTTGTGGTGTGTTACATCACAGCATAGTGTGATACTTCAATTTCGATTCCCTGTGCCAGTTGGCAATTTCAAGTTGGTCCTGCAGTTGTTGGGGGTCATAATTCGCCTCCGGTGATTCTACCCATCACACAAAGTGGATACTTATTGCATGTCGTGAGAGAGGGGTGATCTGATGAGGACAGACTTGGGTACAGCAGTGATGTCTCCCACAATCAAATAGTCCACACTTGCAGTCAAAGCTCTCAATGGCGCAAACCAGGAGCTGTTGAGCTGTAACTCCACCATCAGCAAGTGCCTTGAGAGAATATTTTTAATTTTATATTCTTGGAACCTGCCGCCCACACTGCCCCCACCCCTCTCCCTACTTCCCGGGTCATTTGTGCTGCCATTAATGGGAGTCATGAAGATGGAGTAACAAATTCTATACAGATATTTGGTTGCAGGTTGAAAGATTTCATGAGCAAACATCTTGCTGAGAGTCTGATAATCCTGAACTGAGGGGGGTAATTTGAACAATTTGAACATAACTGCATGGGGGAGTGTTCTGGGATCATGTGGATTGCTGGTTTTACAAACAGCCAATATTACTCTCCACTGAAATCAAGGGAGAGCATAATTCAGGCAAAAGCAACAACTGGAATCTATATTGTGCCTACAACTTAGAAAAAGGTGCCTCACGGGAAACCTGGTCAAAGAGAATTTAACGTTGCATCCACATGATGCAGTAGGATTGGTGACTGAAAGATTGGTTCATGAGGTATGTCTTCAGACGATCAAAGGACAGAGGATCAAGGGGTTTTGAGATTGGGTTCTGAAACCTTGGTGCCTCACCTGAGCAGCTGAAGGCACTGCTGCCAAGTTCACGTGATAGAAAATGGGGAATGTCGAAGAGCGAGCATTGGAAGGCAGCAGGCAGTGTGTCAAACCAGGATAGGTTTCCTTCTGGGCAGGTGATCTTGAAAATGCCCCTCTTACATTTATGTTGATTCTTCGTCCACCTTCAGGTCTTTAAAAAATTATAAAAGTGCTGGATATTTGTATTCCATGAGTGCTGCTCAGCTCTGGCTGTGCAATACATCAATTTATACGTTATTACTGTATATTTTAATGTTAGATAAGTGCTCGATGTAGTATTGAGATGAATTCATGTATTGTCCTTTCTTATCTTAAATTGACAATTGCTGTTAGATATTTTCAATGCGAAGAAAATATTTTTGTACCTGTTTGTTGGTGTTGATGTGTTACTGAAGAGAGAATTAAGAATTGAAATATGTGGCACGTGCAATGTTCATGTATTAAAAATTGAATTAAAATTAATCCTTGTTTCTTATTAATTTTTAAAACAATTAAATAATTTTTCAGTTTTTATGGCAGTGCACTGTGGACTCATTAACATTGAGTGTCAGCGCTGGGATCCCTTCCCAAAGGATGTAACACCTTCCAAGGCCTCAGTGCATCTCCAAGCCCTTCACAGCGAATGAAATGCTTTTGAAATGTAGCCACTATTGTCATGCATCCAAATCACCACAGTTTGGTCACACAGACTGTCATTGCATAAAACAATCTGACCCTGAAATCCAGACAAGTTTCAGTCTGCTCATTTTTGGGAGCAAGAGCTTATGAAATAAGGTTGGACAGATTGAGCCTAAGTTGAAAAATGTGGTGCTGGAAAAACACAGCAGGCCAGGCAGCATCCGAGGAGCAGGGGAATCGATGTTTCGGGCAGAAGCATCTGCAGTCCTCACTTTCTCCCAGATTGAGCCTGAGGTCCAAGCTGGACAAAATCTCTTGGTAAGATAACCCCACAAACCCAGGTATCAGTTGCATGAACCTTCTCTGCGCTGTTTCTAATATAGTATGTCCTTATATAAGGAAGCTAAACTATACTTCAGGCTGTTCTCACAGCCACACGATACAGCTGTAGTATGACAGGCACTCTTTTAAATTTTGTTCACCTTGCATGAAACAACAACATTCTATTTATCTTCCTCATTATCAGCCACATTTTTGTCATTTACATAAATGATTTGGATGTGAACATAGAGGTACAGTTAGTTTGCAGATGACGTCAAAATTGGAAGTGTAGTGGACAGCGAAGAGGGTTACCTCAGACTACAATGGGATCTTGATCAGATGGGCTTATGGGCTGAGAAGTGGCAGATGGAGTTTAATTTAGATAAATGAGAGGTGCTGCATTTTTGGAAAGGCAAATCAGAGCAGGACTTTTACACTTCATGGTAAGGTCCCAGGATGTGTTGCTGAACAAAAAGACCTTGGACTGCAGGTTCATAGTTCCTTGAAAGTGGAGTTGCAGGTAGATAGGCGAGTGAAGAAGGTGGTTTGTATGTTTTCTTTATTGGTAAGAGCATTGCACGTCAGAGTTGGGAGGTCATGTTGCGGCTGCACAAGATATTGGTTTGGCCACTTGTGGAATATTGTGTGATTCTGATCTCCCTCCTGTTGGAAGGATGTTATGGAACTTGAAAGGATTCAGAAAAGATTTGCAAGGGTGTTGCTAGGGTTGTAGAGTTTGAACTATAGGGAGAGGCTGAATAGACTGTAGCTGTTTTCCCTGAAGCTTCTGAGGCTGCGGGGTGACCGTATAGAGGTTTATAAAATCATGTGGGGCATGGATAGGGTAAATAGCCAAGTTATTTTCCCTGGGGTGGAGGAGTCCAGAATTAGAGAGCATTGGTTTCGGGGGAGAGGGGGAAAGGGACCAAAAGGGCAACTTTTTCGTGCTGTGGGTGATGGGTCTATGGAATGAGCTATAAGGGGAAATGGTGGAGGCTAGTCCAATTGCAACATTTAAAAGGCATTTGGATGGGTATATGAATAGGAAGGGTTTCTTGGGATATGGGCTAAGTTCTGGCAAATGGGTCTAGATTGGGTGAGGATATATGGTTGGCAAAGATGAGATACTCAAAGTTTGTGCGAAGATTTGGAGCTCGGGTGCTCATTGTTGTGGTTCTGTTCGCCGAGCTGGGAATTTGTGTTGCAGACATTTCGTCCCCTGTCTAGGTGACATCCTCAGTGCTTGGGAGCCTCCTGTGAAGCGCTTCTGTGATCTTTCCTCCGGCATTTGTAGTGGTTTAAATCTGCCACTTCCGGTTGTCAGTTCCAGCTGTCCGCTGCAGTGGTCGGTATATAGAATCGACAGATTCAATCAATAAGCACATTGACCTGGACCCTATATACTGACCACTGCAGCGGACAGCTGGAACTGACAACCGGAAGCGGCAGATACAAACCACTACAAATGCCGGAGGAAAGATCACAGAAGCGCTTCACAGGAGGCTCCCAAGCACTGAAGGTATCACCTAGATCGGGGACAAAACGTCTGCACCAGAAATTCCCAGCTCGGCGAACAGAACTACAACAAAGATGAGATAGACTGAAGGGTCTGTTTCTATGCTGTATATCTCTGAGTCTATGACTGTATGACCTGACGAAGGAGCAGTGCTCCAAAAGCTCATGATTTCAAATAAACCTGTTGGACTGTGACCTGTGACTTCTGACCTGCCTTTCTGGTAGATATAGCGATTGTGGCCAAAATAATCAACTAACGTGAGGGGAGGGTAGGATTTAGGTATTGAGCTCAATGATCAGCTACGATCATAATGAATGGTGGAGAAGGTTGACTGCTATCTACAATGTTTCTAAGATTCCATGATCCCTAATCCAATGACAGTATGCCAATTTTGACAAGTTTGTGACCCCAAGCAGAAATAGAACCCAGTGGACCTTTGCAGGTTAAAAGGTTTAAATTTGAAAACTGATGAAAATGCACGTGGTGAACAAAACTTGTGTCTGTATTCATGCATCAAAAATAGAGAGAATAGGAGCATGGGTTTCATTTATTAACAAGTTAAGGAGCAAGATGTTTAGAGAGGATCTGAGAAAAACTACTTTTCACCCAGACAGTGGTGGATGTTTGGAAGTCTCCCTCGCAAGGGGCTCAAGTCAGTAACCCTGAAGTCATTTTTTAAATTTGTTCATGGGATGTGGGAATTTCTTGCTAGGCCAGCATTTATTGCCCATCCCTAATTGCTCAGAGGGCAGTTGAGAGTCAACCATTTTACTATAGATCTGGAGTCACATGCAGATCAGACCAAATAAGGGTGGCAGTCTCATTCCCTAAAGGACATTAGTGAACCAGGTGGGTTTTTCTGACAGCCAACACTGGTTTCATTGAAACCTTGAGATTCTTATTTCCAGATTTTCATTGAATTCAAATTCCTGCATCTGCCTGGCCGGTTTCAAGCCCAGCTCTCAGAACATTATTGGGATCTCTAACTAACAGATTAGCAATAATGTTTAAGAAGTATTAAGATCCTCTCCCTGCCCCTACACTCATCCCTGAAATGTCTGCATAACACGGATATCCATGTTAGACTGCTATTTATTGACCTTAGTCCTGCCTTCATAATTCCAACAACTCATCTTCAAACTCCGAACCCTAGGGCTCTGCTTCCCATCTCTACAACTGTATCCTAACCTCCCGACCCGCAGACAGCAAATAGGAAGAATCGGCAATAACACCTCCTCCACGATAATCCTTAATAGCAGTGCCCCGCAAGAGTGCCTACTCAGCCCCTTACAATACTCCTTATCCACTCACAATTGTGTGGCCAAATTCAGCTTCAGCTCCATTTACAAATTTGCTTATGACACCACTGTGGTGGGTTGGACCTCAAATAACACTGAGACAGAGGGCAGGAAAGAGATGAACAGCTTACTGGCGTGCTGTAAAGACAACAATCTCTCCCTTAATATCAGCGCAATGAAGGAGCTGGTCAACAACTTCCAGAACCAGAGTGAAGCATGTGGCCCTGTTTGTGTCAGTCGTGCTGTGGTGGAGTTGGTCAAGAGCTTCAAGTTCGAAGGCGTAAACTCCACCAACAACCCCTCCTGCACCATTGACATCGGGGCCACAGGCAAAAAAGCATCTACTTCCTCAGAAGGCTCAGGAAAGTTCACATGTCCACGATGACTCTGACCAATTTTTGGTATACCGTAGAAAGCTCCCTGTCTGGATCCATCAGAGTTTTAGTGCGGCAACTGCCCCTGCCCAAGACTGCAAGAAATTACAGAGAATCGTGAATGCAGCACAGTCCGTTAGGAAAGTCAGCCCTCCTCCCCACTTCCCCACTGCCTCAGGAAAGCAGCCGACATCATCGGATAGCCCTCCCACCCCAGACACACTCTCTTCCACCGTGCAGAAGGTACAAGTGTTTGAAAACACTGACCAACAGATTTAAGAACAGCTTCGTTGGAGGGACAGTCTCTGGACCTGAAACATGAACTCTAATTTCTCTCCACAGGTGTTCCCAGACTTGCTGAGAGTTTCTAGCAATTTGTTTTTGCCCCTCATCTTGGAGTTGGTCTCTCTCTGCACCCCCTGGGTTGTGTTCCATTACCCTGATGCACTCATGTAAGGGATGAATTCTCTGGTTTGTCCGCAAAACAATACTTTTCACTGTTTTGGGGTACTGTGACAATAATAGATGAAATCAAAACAAGATGTGCACGTGAAACGATGCACCCACCCCACACCCCACACACACACACACACACAGACAGACAGAGGGTCGGAACCCAGTGCTGGGCAGAACCACACCTGAACCTGGTTGACCGGAGTCTAACCCACCTGTGCGAGTCTCCAACAAATGTCCTTCTGACACAGCCCACTGGGGGAGCTCCTGAGCTGCCTGCCTTCGTCATGCAGGAACGCAACGAGCTCGGCCCTTTTCGGAGACCATTCGGAAGACGACGCAGGGCTCGTCCGGGCGCGGCGACCCGAAGGAGCTTCGGTCCCAGCGGCGAGGTTTCGCGAGAAGACACTCGGTCATTTCCGGAGGGGGGGGGGCGACGTCGGCGCGGCGAAGCGATTTCCGCCGAGGATGACGCAAGGCGCGTTGGCCTCGCCCACCCCGGGGCCGCTCGGTCTTTTCCGGAAGGTTCCACTTGGTGTCCCACCGGGCTCGGCGTGGGAGATGACGCAAGGATGGGCCGCGGCGTGTCCAAGGCTCGGCAATTTCCGGAATGTTTCGGAAGGGGCCGCTGGTTGTTGTTGTTGTTGGCGGGCGGACGGACGGACGGAGGGAGGGCCGGCTGCGTGTGTCCCGCCGGTGGTGGGGACAGGGAGAGTGACCGGACCCCTCTCCCCCACAGGGGGACGACATGTCGGGTCCAGGGCAGAAAACCGAGAGCCGCGCCATCCCCACCCCCACCCGCCGGGTGATGGTCACCGACTCGGGCCAGTTACCACCCGATTACAGCACCACCCCCGGGGGCACCCTGTTCAGCACCACCCCAGGAGGTAAGGACCAGGAGGGGGGGGGTCTACCACCCCCACCCCCACCCCCCACAGACTCTACCCCACCCCCCACAGACTCTACCCCCACCCTCTACCCCCACCCCCACACCCACCCCACCCCAACATCCCCCCACAGACTCTACCCCACCCCCACAGACTCTACCCCCACCCCCCACAGACTCTACCCCCACACCCACCCCCACCCCCCCACAGACTCTACCCCCACCCCCACCCCCACCCCCACCCCCCCACAGACTCTACCCCCACCCCCCACAGACTCTACCCCACCCCCCACAGACTCTACCCCCACCCCCACCCCCACCCCCACCCCCCACATACTCTACCCCCACCCCCACAGACTCTACCCCCACCCCCACCCCCACCCCCACAGACTCTACCCCACCCCCCACAGACTCTACCCCACCCCCCCACAGACTCTACCCCCACCCCCCCACAGACTCTACCCCCACCCCCACATACTCTACCCCCACCCCCCACAGACTCTACCCCCACCCCCCACAGACTCTACCCCCACCCCCACCCCCCACATACTCTACCCCCACCCCCCACAGACTCTACCCCCACCCCCCACAGACTCTACCCCACCCCCCACAGACTCTACCCCACCCCCCACAGACTCTACCCCCACACCACACCATACCCCACACCACCCACACACCCCAACCCACCCACACACTCTAACCCCCACACACCTCCAAAACCCCCCACACCTCACCCCACACACTCTACCCCCACCCCACAGACTCTACCCCACCCCCCACAGACTCTACCCCCACCCCCCACAGACTCTACCCCACCCCCCACAGACTCTACCCCCACACACATACCCCACCCCCCACCCCCACCCACACACTCTTACCCCCCCACACACCTCCAAAACCCCCACGCCTCCCCCCACACACTCTACCCCCACCCCACACACTTGACCCCCCCACTCCCACACCACGCCCCCCCCCACCCCATGCCCCCCCATACCACACCCCCCCCCCAGCCACCCCCCCCATCAACCTCCAAACCTCACACCCCCCCACCCACACCCCACCTCACATCCCCCACCCCACCCCCACCTCTCACACCACCCGCTCCACCCCCACCTCTCACACCACCCCCCCCACACCACCCCCCACACCACACTCCTCACACCCACACCCCACCCATCACCACCCACCCCCACCTCACACATCACCACCCACCCCCACCTCACACCCCCACACCCCCACCCCTCACCCCCCCCCGCGCCTCACCCCCCCCGCGCCTCACCCCCCCGCGCCTCAGCCCCCCCGCGCCTCAGCCCCCCCGCGCCTCAGCCCCCCCGCGCCTCAGCCCCCCCGCGCCTCAGCCCCCCCGCGCCTCAGCCCCCCCGCGCCTCAGCCCCCCCGCGCCACGTCTTGATCCCTACATATCCCCCCCAAATGCCTTAACCTTACCCCACCACACACACACCCTCATCATCGCCCCCACAATAACCCCTCATTCCCCCCACCCCCACCCCCACCCCCTCCCCCCATCTCAGACTTTGCATGTTGTATTGTTGAGCTGGCTGGTATTTGACTCCGCCAAACCTGCTTTCGCAACCCTTTTTGGAACTGATGAGTTTTTTAGTTTGTCTGCTCTCTCTGCACTCTGTGAAAATGATCATTCAGGCAAGCCTGTGATCAATCTAAAGCCAGTTGTTTGTCATGTTAGGTTTGTGAATTGAAACATTCACCTTTTCAGCAATGACCATTTTATTTTCATTTTCATGCTTTGAAGCGAATAGGGGTAACTGTTGATCATAAGGAACAGATTATGCTGTTCGGCCCATCGAGTCTGATCCACCAATTAATCATGACTACTATGTTTCTCAACCCCATTCTCCGGTCTTCTCCCTGTCACCCTTGAACCCCTGCCCAATTAAGAATTTCTGCTAATAGAAACATCTTCTCCATGTCCACTCTAACCAGATCTTCTGTTTTTGGTAAGTTTCTTGCCCTGTCTCCTGCCTTTTATGTGTCTTAAAAAAACTTTTGCAATCTTCTTTTATATTATGAGCTAGTTTACACACTTTTCATCTGCTGCTGTCTTGTTGCTTGTTTAGTTGCTCTCTGCTGGTTTTTAAAGGCTTCCCAATCCTCTGGCTCCTCACCAGTCTTCACTGTATTGTATGCTTTTGCTTGATGTTTTCCTTGGTTCCCCTTGTCAGCCATGTTTGCTTCTTTGTGAGTTTCTTCTTCCTTGGGATGAATTTGTCTCCAATTACCCACGGAAAGTCCTGCTCCACTGTCTGCACTGCTCGACTCCTCAACAAACTTCCAAACTCCAAAAACCCTCGTTCTTTGGGAGCTTGACCCCACCCGTTCACGTTTTTTTGCGCCTGCTTTTAATAAAAACCAAAGCGAGCTGCATTGCTGGGCACAGAGCAGACAGCTCATCTCCAAGTTTATCACACTTCAAAAAAAAAATTGCCAGAACAGATCCTTCTTAAGGGCACATCCCTAAGTTACCTAATCAAGTCTGCTTCTTGAAACCTCACCAAATCCAGAACTGCTTGTTCCCCTAATGGGCTCCATCACAAGCTCTCCAAAACGCCATCTCATAGACATTCTACAAATTGCTTTTCTTAAGAGCTGCTACCATCCTGATTTTGCCAGTCTGCCTGTTTATTTAAGTCCCCCATGATTATTGTGATAAGGCCTTTAAGTTGCTCTTTCTATCTCCTGATTTATTGTCATCACCACGTTTTGACTATACAACTGCCTGTATATATCCACCACCCATCAGGGTTGTTTTTCCTCACCTGTACCCACACAGATTCCACGCCTTCCGACTCTGTGTTACTTCTTGCTATTGATTTAATTCCATTGCTTCCGAACGTGGCAGTCCCACCCCATCTGCCTGTCCTTTTGCTGGGATGTGTATCCTTTGATAGTTAGTTCCCAGGTCTGATCCCCTTGCAGCGACATCTCTGATACCAACAACATTGTACCTACTAATTTCAATTTGCACTATAAGCTCATTTCCCTTGGTTTGTCTGCTGCGTGCTTTCAAGTACAATACCCTCAGTCCTGCATTGACTGCCCCCCTTCTCAGATGTGTCCCCTCATCTACTGTGCCTGAGGTTAGATTCCTGACTGTTCGATACTCAGTCGTATTACTTGTTCTGGATACTTTTAATAACTTTCTGCTGAGCCCTCCCTCCCTTCGAATATTTTTCATACATTTACTTGTAAATGAAGCCCTATGCGCAGCCCGAGTTAGGCAATTCATCAGAACTTTGATCCCAGTCATTCAGGTTGATCGATTGCTTGTCTTCTCTCCACAGCCCCCAATCTCAACCACCTCTGGAACAGGAGCCTCAAACCTGCTGGGAGAAAGTGAGGACTGCAGATGTTGGAGATCAGAGTGGAGAGTGTGGTGCTGGAAAAGGAAAAGCAGGGCAGGTCAGGCAGAATCCAAGGATCAGGAAAATCGAAGTTTCAGGCAAAAGCCCGTCATCACGTATAGAAGCAGGAAGCCCCCAGAGTGGAGAGATAAATGGGTGGGGCTGGGGAGAATGTAGCAAGGAGTACAATGAATGTTGATTTTCCTGATCCTCAGATGCCGTCTGACCTGCTGTGCTTTTCCAGCACCACTCTGACCTAAACTCTGGTTTCCAGCATCTGCAGTCCTCACTTCTGCCGACAGTGTTGAAGGAGGCTACTTGACCCAGCGTATCTGCACTGGCTCTCTCCAAATGAGCATTGTGACTTGGTACCATTGTCCCAACCTGAAATCCTGTACGTTATTTCTGTTAAAATCATCATTTCCTGCCCTCTTGAATGCTTCATTTGAGATTGGCTCCACCACTGCTTCTCAGCAGTGCATTCCAGACTCAAACCACGACTGCAACCATCCTCCAACTGAGGTTGAACTGACATCATGTACAGGTTCAGCATAATCTCTCTGCTCTATGCCCCAGTTCATGAATCCAACAATGCTGTATGCTTTATTAACCACACTTCACCTGCCCTGCCATGTTTGATGGCTAATGCACATAAATAATTAGGCCTCTCTGCTCCTACACATCTTTTCGAAACTTACCTTTATTGCTTGTGCTCTTTCTTTGGATTGATTAAGCCCAATCAGTGCTGAGGTTTCTGCTCGTATGTGAAAACTTCACTTTTCTTTGCTTGTAGTTTAGTCACTGTAGTCATGTTGGAATCGTGTCACCTGGTACGTGCACATGTCAGGGACTGGGTTACCTGCTTTGATTATGCTCACTGAGTGACAAATATTAATCACGTCACTGAGGAGAACTTCCCCGACTCCAATGAGATATTTTCCAGCCATTTAACGGGACAGATGGGGCAGCAGTTTAACATCTCATCCGAAAAATGACACCTCCGACAGTGCAGCACTCCTTCCAACAGGCACGAGACCCTGAAACCCACAACTTTCTGACTCTTGAGATAAGAGCACAGCCAGGCACCCTCTTGCTCAACCAATCCATAGGCTTAGCTAGTTCAACATGTGGTGTCTGTATATTGAAAATAAATGGCAAAGGTGTGGGCCAGTGTTGCTGTTGGATATTTGTGCTTTGAGTTTCTTCCCCTCAGTTACTTTAAAAGAAGACTCTCAGGAATTCTGAGGAACACGAGGTCTAGATCAGAGGTTGTACTTCTAATTTTGGAATCAAACGTGTGTTACATTGAGATTGATGTTCTCTTCTTGCTGCTGTCGTCTTTTCCTTCCTCTCTGTTTAGTGAACAGTATCTGAGCATGATGAGATCTGTATTCTGTGGTAGCACAAGAATGTTGCAAGATGGCTGCAGCTCTTCCTCCACTCAGTTGCACAATAACTTGAAGAAATGTTTTCCTGTATCATCTTTCTCTAGAGTTTGTCAGTCAGAAGAATGTTGCCTCACATTGAAATGGGCTGTGACCTGGTTTGGAAATCACTGCAGTGAGATTTTCCCTGGATTGGAGAGCTGGGCCTGGCGTGGAATGTGGAGATACTGGGAATTGAAAGCACTGGAAGCAGATTTTTGGTATTTGGTTTCAAAAGGGAATTGGATGTATATCCCAAGCTAAAAATTGCAGGGTCTGGGAAATAACAGGAGAGTGTGACACACTAGATATGCGATGCTGGTTCTTTCAAAGTGCTTTGTGTCATGTGACTTCCTCTTTTGTGTCCTTACACAGGATGTGGGTGTCACTACTTACGTCAGCATTTACTGCTGATCCTTATTTGCACTTGGCAACTTGGTGGTGAAAGGCCATCTTGAGCTGTGGCAGTCTAAACTAGTGGGACACAATGTTTTTGGGATGCACGGCAAGTGAGGAGCTACTGCCCGTGTTGGTTAAGGGTCAACCATATTGCTTTGTATCTGGAGTCACACGTAGCTAAACCTTGTGAAGATGGCAGAGTTCCTTCCTTAAAAGACATCAGTGAACGACATGGGTTTATGATAATTAACAGTGGTTGCCTAATTGGCGTTTGGTTTGCAGTTTATTCGAGAGTTTTGATTTTGATTTCAAGTTTCGCCATCTGCCATGGTAGGGTATGAACGCATGCTGCTACAGCATTATCCTGTGATTCTGGGTTACTAGTCATAACACAACCATAAACCACAACATGACCCCCACAAACACCACCTCCCCTCATTTAAAAGGACAGGCCTGTCAATCCATCATAGCACTACAGTTCAATCTTGACAAGTGTTTTGCATATACACTGTTCCAACATTGTTTCGAGGGTTCTGTTATTGATGGTGTCCAATGCCTTTGTGCCATCCATGAAAATGAAGTAACAGAAGTCCATGTTCTATATGAGTCATTTTTCCTGGATTTGTGTCATCACGACCATAGTGCTGCAATCTGGGTGAAGACTGCACTGGGCCTTGGTTAGATTGATCTCCAACTCAAAAATGTCCCATCAGAATGTTTCAAGCTCAACTATGAACATAGGGGAGAGCTCCATCGTTGCCAGTCTGCTACCTGTGCTTTTGTAGGGAGCATCAATCACGTTGTTATGAAAGTTGTTCATCATCATTTCTGCATTCCACCTTCAGGAAACGACTATCATGGAAAACCTGTATCTTATCAGAGCGCACCACTTTAAATATTTCTGCAGGGTTTGATTCCACTGTCTCCTCAGCCTTGCCTGAATTCATCTGCTTGATGACTTTGTTGATTTAATCAACAGATACATGCAAAGCACCCTTTTTGATCATGGTCACTGAGGAATCTGGTTGAGGGCTATCAGCTTGATAGTATGAGCGGTATGGTGGCTCAGTGGTCAGCACTGCTGCCTCACATCTCCAGCGACCCAGCCTTGATTCCAGCCAAGGGTGACTGTCTCTGTGGAGTTTGCACATTCTCTCTGTCTCTGCATGGATTTCCTCCAGGTGCTCTGGTTTCCTGCTACAATCCAGAGATGTGTCGGTGAGGTGAATTGGTCGTGTTAAATTGTCCACAGTGTTCAGGGATGTGTAGGTTGGGTGTGGACTTGGGCTGAAGGGTCTGTTTCCATACTCTATGGAATCTGTGATCTTCTATGATCTCTTAAGTATGAACTTTGTTCTTCAGGTTGTTGGAGTGTTTTGCCTTGAGTCTGTCATATCTGCCCCAGTTTGGATTCAGGACAACCTATCACTCGAGGAATGGTCTGGAAATTAAGAAATTTGAGTTGTAGATTTCTACATGTTGCTCTAACTCTGTCGCTTTCTTTTAGATAGACTAGATTCCCTACAGTGTGGAAACAGGCCCTTCAACCCAATATGTCCACACCAACCTTCAGAAGAGTAACCCACCCAGGCCCATTCCCCTACCTTACATTTACCCCGAACTAATGCACCGAACGCTATGGGCAACTTAGCATAGCCACTTCACCTGGCTTGCACATCTTTGGATTGTGGCAGGAACCAGAACACCCAGAGGAAACCCATGCGGACACAGGAGAATGTGCAAATGCCACCGGTCTGTCAACTGTCAACATTTAGATTTGTGCCAATAACAGCTCATGGTTATCTCCATTTCTCATTTCGGCAACCACATCTCAGCACAGGACTTGAGGTGTTTCTAAAGTAGTAAAACTATGGTGCAGAAGTACATGCTTGGCTGCAGAAGCTTAGATTTAAAGGCATGACATTGGCATCTTTTCTGGCTTTGCCATGTTCTGGATTGCTGCACGAGCTATTGAATCAAACGTTTCGCCTATTCTGTGCAGTCTGCTGGAACAGTGTACACATCATGGTGGTGGGTAATAGCCTAACTCAGCGAGTAACTCTCACCTGGTTAATGACATCAGTCAAAGCTGTTACACATGGTGTGGCAGTTCCTGCATCCAGGTGACTCCTTGTCAGCACGTGAAGCAGTCAGGATGAGGTGGGGACAGAAGTGAGCAACTTATTCAAATTACAAGAAGTCTCCTTGTTCCAGAAACCACCCCCCTAAAAAACCCATATCACTTGGAGGGAAATGCGACCATCCAAGCCGATTGCAACATCGAACGGATGGGAAAAGTATGGGCAGAAATTGGGCATTCCATTCCATTTCCTTTGGTGTCTTTCCCATTTCTCTAAGCAGGAGCTACTGGAGATTGGGGTGAGGGTGAGGAACAAGCCGCAGTCTGTATTGGATCTGATGACTCAGGTTTCTGAATTTGTCACCTGAGCACGGTGATATTAGTGCACTGTGTGGGCAAGTTACTGAGAAAATAGGAAACCTGACCCAATCTTCACACAGTTCCTCACCGTTTGTTCCATATTGAGGTTTGACTGCTTTGCCATTGGACAATTATCTGTTTTCCATTCGGCTGACCCTGATGACCGGGAAAGCTGACAGGTGAGGAAGAAGGTATAATCTCATCACATCTTTCATCACCTGCCAGCGCCCTTTATAGTCTGTTAAGGAAGTGTCATAGTGTTCCAGTGAAATTTTACAACCATTCTTCTGCTGCTTACTCTCTTACGTTATCTCCTTTGCCTTTAACTAAGGAATTAAGGGCTATGGGGAGAATGCGGGTAAGTGGAGTAGAAATGCCCATCAGCCATGATCGAATGGCTGAATGGACTGGATGGGCCGAATGGCCTTACTTCCGCTCCTATGTCTTATGGTCTTAACTGTGTCTGTTATTGCCTTGCACCACTCCTTGTGGAGTCAGTTGTACATTCTCATCCCTTTCTGATCATAAAAGTGAAGCAGGGAAATATCTGCTGAGTGCAGCACTCACTGAGGGACAGAGGCGAAGAAGCTCCTGGTAAGCCCGGTGTGGTTTGCTTTGTCAAGTCTCTTTCCCTCCCACCATAGGGCGTAGGGGCAGAATGAAGCCATTCAGCCCATCAAGTCTGCTCCATCATTCAGTGAGATCATGCCTGATCTGATAATCCTCTACTCCACTATCTTGCCTTTCCCTCATAACCCTTGTTCCTTTCCTGATGAAAAATCTGCCTGCTTAATGACTCAGCTTCAACGTCCCCCTCTGGTGAAGAAATTCATCCCTCTTTTAAATATGTGATTTATTATGCTGGGATGATTCATTCTGGTCTGAAACTCTCCAACAAGTGGCAATAACTTTGCTGCATCTACCCTGCCTGTTCTCCAAAGAATTTTATATATTTCAGTAAAGTCACCTCTCATTCTTCTAAATTCACAAGAACACAGGCCCAATCTGCACACCTTTCATCATGTCTCCACTCTCAAGATCTGTCTCATAACCCTGTTAACCACCAGTAATCAGAAACCTCTACTTTGAACATTGTGTGTCGGATGAGTTGAAGAGTGACGATTGCAGAGAGAGCGAGCACAACCAAGTCAAGCCGAATGGGTCTCAGCTGTGCTGTAGCTGTTTTCCTTTGGAATCTATTCTGTCTTGAGGAAAACATTTATAACCCTCATAAGATAATTTCCTTTCCTGATGATTTGGAGATGCTGGTGATGGACTGGGGTGTACAAAGTTAAAAATCACACAACACCAGGTTATAGTCCAACAGGTTTAATTGGAAGCACTAGCTTTCGGAGCGACGCTCCTTCACCAGGTGATAGTGGAGGGCTCAATCCTAATACACAGAATTTATAGCAAAAATTTGCAGTGTGATGTAACTGAAATTATACATTGAAAAATTGATTGTCTGTTAAGCCTTTCATCTGTTAGAATACAGTGATAGTTTCACTACTTTCATGTTTAAATTACAAAACTTTTTTTTAAAAGTTGCATTCTCTGGTTAGCTGTTAACAATGGTGATAGCTAGACAATATGTTGAAGGTGTGGGCCCCCTGTGTTCTCTGTCTATGCCATGATGTTTAGATTGATTCTAATCTAAAAAGTGAGATAATAGAGTTTTACATAAATTCATGCAGTTTTTGAGCTCAGAGTTCTACATGAATGCATGCAGTTTTCCTTTCCTGATGTTTGCTTCTCCATGAGGTCAGTGAGTAAGTGAACCATGCGGATTGGCAATGGTGTTTCTCAGCTTCAGACTGGAGAGCTTGTATTGGTCTCAGCAAAGGGAGGATTGGGACGGAGTTTTCTTCCGTTTGTAATCTGGCAGCTGGAGTTTTGCAAGACTCCTGGCCCTTATCCCTGAGACTCTGATCACCAGCAGCTGTTCATATCACATTGGCATACATTTTGCATGTTGACTTCAGTCCAGCTGGTTGTAATGGAGCTGTGAAACATTTTTCAAGCTGGCAGTCAGTCTATGGAGCCAATGACCTGCCCTTCAGTCAAGTCCAGAATCTGTTCTTTGGTGATTGAGAGTTGGTACTTGGATGAATACTCAGTTATATTCCAGGAAGCAGTGAGTAATGAAGGAGAAACAGACCAGAAAGTTAGGGGGAAGGTGCTGGTTAATTTTCCTTGTTCATCTTCCCTGGATTGTCATAATCCAAGATGATTTTTGAATGGTCTATAGCCAGGATCACCATGTGTCACTCTCTGAATCGGAGGAGCGAAGGCCCATCCTTTTGATTCAGCTTTTGGACTTGTTCAGAAATGCCCTATTTCTCTGCTCAAAAAATGACAACAAAGGTATAACCTGAAGAATAATTGAGACGGTGATCTTGTGTCCTGAGCTGACTGCAATAAATAATGTCACCCAAAATCGCCAAATGGTGAAGCAGAAAATCTGAATCAATCATTGTCTCACTATTTTGAACACATTCATCAAGAATGCAGTTGTTAAGGTGCTGATCAAGATCTACTTCTCTGAATAAAGTCATCAGCTGTAACAACTCACTCCATTCATATGCTCTGTCAAGTAGTTGATCAGCTTAGCCTTTGTGTTGGGCGGGTTCAGTCTTGTTACCATTTGAGACATGGTGATTAGTTTGATTCCTCAGCCTCAAACAGCTAAATCCACACAACAGCTTTGTGAACAGGAATTATCCCCAGCGTAGCAATGATGGTGTCTCAAGGTTTGGACTAGGAGGCCCAGGTTCAAGTCCCACTTCTTCTGTAGGTGCGTGATAACAAACCAACAGGTTGATTGTCGAATATGTGCGTCCAGAACGTCTGCCACATATTGCTTATGAATAGCTGTGTTCACACTGATGCTTGACGTTCAGACTTGACCTTGCAACAACAGGTCAAAAATGTCAGCATCATCCTAATAACATAAGAACTTTATTTGAGACAAGGCTGTAATTTACTGGTTACTGTACGAATCCGCACACAGCTGAAAAGATGTCTCCTCCAAAGGAAATAGATGTTGGGTTCACTGAACATGTGATACAGACATTAGGTTAATAAAACATAGAAATGCCATATTCTGATGCGATATCTTTGTAGGAGAATAAATTGCAAGGCTCAATAATAAGAGAAGATAGCTAACACTTAATTCTCCTAAAGAGTCACAAGCTTCATCCTCTACTTTGTGCACATACAAAATTTGAAAGGAAAACAGGACTGTCCATCAAACATTAAAGAAACGTAACTTTGGTTCCTGAAAGTGAAATGTCATTAGGTTAAGAATGAATCTGAAGTGGAGATGATTAGAATCCAATCATTTATGTTAAGACATTTAGAATGAATTTCTAGTGTTGCATAATTAGAATGTGGCATGAAAGATGATAACGGGGTCAAGAACAAGCCATCCATAATCTTTATCACATACTTAGCAAAATTTCTTTCTTCTTATAATTAGAATAACCCTTCCATTTCTAAGAAACAATTTATCATTGAAACGCTCGCGTTGAGCTGCAGTCAGGTTTGTTAATATGCTTGTTTAAAATACTTTATTCAGTAAGATTATTCGACTTGGAATGTAGCATTCCATTATCAGTCTATGGTTGTACCTGGCTGAATTACTATTATATTGGATAGTGAGTTGTCATCACAAGGATCCCACAACAGAAGTTTTTAGATGTGTCCGATCTTTGGCAGCAATTTGACGTTGCAAAAGGAGTTGAAAATGTCGTGCTACCTCATCTCGTCTTTAGGAAAATGCAGCTTGCTGTTTTGGTTTACTAAAAAAGTCACTGAAGTTAATTTCTCATATCCATCCCAAATAGTTTAGCCCTTATTCCCTCACAGTCAGTAAAGGTAGACTGTCATTGGGTGACTGCTTCGAGGCACTTGTTGTGCTCCTTAAATCCTCCAATCTCTGAGAGTTGGCCTCGAGTTTATATTCAGCTGCATGTGGGCAAAGCAGGTAACCATTCCATCCTCCATCAGTCACCAGTGAAAGGGTGCCAACAAACACCCACCAGCCACTAGCACAGAATTATCCCAACGCCTTATTCCTAACCCCATAAGGGCAAAAATCCTGACCCTCCTCTCAAGGCATGTTTTAAAACAAAAAGTAATTGCTAGTCACTTTTCTTTATTAGAGATGTATTTAAAATCAGTCAGCTGTTAGCTGAGGTGGATTGTGAATGTCTTAGAACTGAGTACCAGTGAAGAAGCTAAATTTGTTTCATAAACATTTGACAAATAAACATATCAGGCAAAAGATCTTATTGTCATGCAAACATTCCTTCCATTTCCAGGAAACAATTCATTGTTGAAAAGCTAGGGTTGTGCCACAGTCAGGTTTGTCAATATATTTGGTTAAAATACTATATTCAGTAAGATTGTCAGACTTGGAATGAAGTATTCCATTAGCAGTCAATGGTTTTACTTCGCTGAATTACTGTTTGTACTGCATTGTGAGTTGTCATTACACGGATCCCCACAACAGAGGTTTTTAGATGTGTATGATCTTTGTCAGCAATTTCACATTGTTTCCAAAGGAGTAGACAATGTTAGGCTACCTCATCTTGTCTTTAGAAGAATTGGACGAATATTGTTGCTTATCCCTTTTGCCTCTTTGGTTACCACTGCACCTAGCACTGTTTTCAGCTGGGTATTTCTTCTCCCAGCCTTTGCTTCCCTGTCAAATTTCGGAGTTGTCTTCAGATAAAGTGCAGTCTTGGATGGAGGCTGAGCAGCTGAAGGTCAGGTGAAAGTTCATTCACCTGAACCGTTAAGTGAGTTTGATTCTTCACAGATGGATGTGTGACCCAAAGGGCGTCCAACAAACTGTTCTGATTTCAAATTTCCTGCATCCGCACTACTTTCCTTTGCCAATGAGCAATTGACATCATCCTGTTATTTAGATTAGATTAGATTAGATTACTTTACAGTGTGCAAGCAGGCCCTTCGGCCCAACAAGTCCACACCGCCCCACCGAAGCTCAACCCACCCATCCCCCTACATCTACCCCTTACCTAACATTACGGGCAATTTAGCATGGCCAATTCACCTGACCTGCACATCTTTGGACTGTGGGAGGAAACCGGAGCACCCGGAGGAAACCCACACAGACATGGGGAGAACGTGCAAACTCCACACAGTCAGTTGCCTGAGGCGGGAATTGAACCCGGGTCTCTGGCGCTGTGAGGCAGCAGTGCGAACCACTGTGCCACCGTGCCGCCCAATCATGTTGCAAGGCAAATGCCACAGGGAGTGGCAGAAGAAATAGTACCTTGACACAAACAATCCTTGACTTTGCCCATCCATTTTTAAAAATCCTTTCAAGGGGATGTGCGGATCACTGGCTAGACCAGCATTTATTGCCAATTTCTAATTGGTCTGTTTTACACAAATTAAAAACAATCTGTTTTCTGTGCAATTTTGTGAAGCTCTACATGTTAGGAGACAATGCATAATTACCAAAAAACACAATGTCATGCCAAATGCGTTGTGCTAAAGATGGGACACAGTGTTGTCTGCACAGAAGTTTGATCAATAATTGGCACATGATTCTTGCATAACCCATTCTCTGCAAATTATATGTCCTCTTTCATCAGGCATCTTCCAAATGCTGTTGGTCTCACAATCATCCCTTTGCAACCCCATTGTGTTCTGTCTACAAGTGGACACGAATGTGTGAATTACGACAGATGAGGGATAAATGGGACCAAAACCTTCACCTGTACAGTCCTGGTAACAGAAGAAAAGGGCATAACTGCTAACTTGACAGTGAAGCCTTTTGAGATTCTCGCAATCGGAGGATGCTACATTCCTTGTTGGGAGAATAGTTCTGTTTTGCCAGATGTTTTGTCTTGGAATATTATCTAGAAATGGATAATATTTCTGGTAACCTTGAGTTCATGCTTGTTTGTTCAAGTCTAGTTTGAATGAGTGCCCAGTTTTCCACTAACTCTTGGCTCACATAGCAAATATTCAATGTGCTTTATTGATAACAAAGACAGAGATCATTGGGCAGAGGGCACAAATATACCACAGATGACTTTAGTCACTCAAAGTTCGGTCCGGGCCAGTGATGTTGGTTTTCATTCGGAAACACTCAGTCAATGCTCTGTAATGTCATCGGCTTCAGAATCTTGGAAGAGAGGTTTGGTTATCTTCTGATGGTTTTCATGATTCCCTATCCCCTCCTGTCATCTATGCCCCATCACAATGAAGTAGTCTTTCTCCATGGCCACCATATGGAATAATAGAGCCAGAACACAATCAAAACATTCAGGCGAAAGATAAAGTCGAACCCCTGATCAGTACTATTCACCTTCCTGATGAAAAGACTCTGTGTTCACAAGAAGATTCTTGCATACTTTGCAGAACAGACCTTTTGGTAGTATGATTATGCTCAGTCCTACAGCCTAAAATATTGGTCAATCACACTAATTATGGGCTGTCTTTGAGTCCAGTTTTCACACTGTATCACTGGCCTCCATGATGCAACATAAAATTGTCATGCTGCAAAACGACGCTTGCAATTGGCAGTATTTTACTTTCCACTGAGAGCACAGCCAAAAGCTGATAACCTTGATTAAGGCTTGGCATTGAAGCAGCTAAATTATGAGAGAGAGAGAGATTGTGCGCTTGTCTGTGTAAAACTTCAGAAGTAACTTAGCTGGAGGCAATGAGAGCTGGACTGCACTCAGGCCTGAGCTGCTCAGTGGCAAGTGTCATTTGCACCACATTGCCAGATAATTATCAACAGGAGAGAGCCTGACCATTCTTTTATTCCTTTCAAATCCCTTGTCATTAGCATCCAGGGGTCACTATTTACAGGAAACTTAACTGAATTGACCAAATAGATTCTGTGGCTGCAAGATCAGGTCGAAAACTGGACAGTTTTGAGGTATTTAGCTATCCTTTTGACTCTTCAAAGCCTGTCCACCATTTACAAGGTACAAGTCAGGAGGAGTGCCCAAAGGAGTGCAGCTCTGGAAGTACTCCAGAAGATTGGCAGGATAAGGCAGCCTGTTTGGTGCTCCATTCCCCACTGTAAAGTTTCAGTCCCTCCACCACTGACACTCAGCAGTGGTGAATGCCATGCACAAGGTAGACTGTAGACATTCACCAAGGTCTCAGATGGCATCTTCCAAACCCATGACCCTTGCCATCTGGAAGGACAATGGCAGCAGGTGCATGGGTGTGCGCCGTCGCTTGCAAATTTCCTTTCTGACCTGCAACTGTACCACTGTTCCTTCAGCATCATTGGGTCAAAATTCTGGGGATTAGTCCGTAATTGTATCAAGGATGCCTACATAATATGGACTGCAGCAGTTCAGTAAGTCATGTTACCATCTTTTTAATCCTGGACGAGAAATAAATGCTGGTCTTGCCAGCGATTTCCACATCCCATGAATGAATTTTGTCGTTTGTGCTGCTGAAAACATTGGTTAAGGCTGAGAGGCCTGATGTATCTGCCACACCTGTCTTGGTGAAACCCTTGTAATTCAGACTTCATGCCAGTGGCTTATTTGCAATCAGGATGCTTAAGTCAGTTTTGTAAGTCTGAGTTGTGCAATCATTGTCATAGAGTCGTACAGCATGGAAGCACCCTTTGTTCCAAATCATCCACGCTGACCAGACAATCTGACCCATATCCCTCTCAATCTTTCCTGTTCATGTACCCATCCGGACATCTTTTAAATGTAATAGTCCTCTTCCTATGACATCTGATTCCAGACACGCGCCACCCTCCGTGTGAAAAGGTTTGCTCTCGCATCCTTTTTTAAATCTTTCCCCTCTCATCTTAAACCTACGCCCTCTGGTTGTAGACTCCACAACCCTCGGAAAGAGATCTTGGCTGCTCCCCCTCTCCATGCCCCTGATGATTTTATAAACCTCAATAAGAGGTACGGTGGCACAGTGGTTAGCACTGCTGCCTCACAGCGCCAGAGACCCGGGTTCAATTCCCGCCTCAGGCGACTGACTGTGTGGAGTTTGCACGTTCTCCCCGTGTCTGTGTGGGTTTCCTCCGGGTGCTCCGGTTTCCTCCCACAGTCCAAAGATGTGCAGGCCAGGTGAATTGGCCATGCTAAATTGCCCGCAGTGTTAGGTAAGGGGTAGATGTAGGGGTATGGGTGGGTTGTGCTTCGGCGGGGCGGTGAGGACTTGTTGGGCCGAAGGGCCTGTTTCCACACTGTAAATAATCTAATCTAATCTAATAAAGATTGCTGCTCCGTGTCCAACGCTCCAGGGAAAAAAGCCCCAGCCTCTACTTGTACAGTTGGCCAGGCTTGCCTCACTGATTGCTGACAAAAGGTTGGTTTCATCTCATTTCCCTCATCTGTTTGTGTGCTTTTGCTGAACCTGGCAGGAAAATGAACATAAGCATTCAGGGCAGGAGAAGTCCGTTTGGTTGCATGCCTACTCTACCATTCAATAAAATGACGGCTAATCTGATTTGTTGTCTCAACTTCGCAGTTTCACCAACCTATTATGCACCCCCCCCACCCCCAAAAAAAAATCAGGCGAGAATCTTGTCTCCATGTCTGCGTGGGTTTCTTCCTGGTGCTCTGGTTTCCTCCCACATTCCAAAGATGTTCAGGTCAGGTGATTTGGCCATGGTGTTAGGTGCATTCGTCAGAAGGAAACGGGTCTGGGTGGTTACTCTTCAGAGGGTTGGTGTGGACTAGTTGGGCCTGTTTCTGCACTGTAGGGAATTTAATCTAATCTAAAAAAATCTATCTCCTATTTAAAAATATTTAGGAACCCCACCTTCACTGAGTTCTGGGCAAGAGTTCCAAAGACTTGCAACAGTCTGTGCAAAATTAAATATCCTCCTCCCCCTGATTTTTATATTGATTCCCCCAGTTCTTATCTTTCCCATGACATGTGTCAAGCTCTCACCATCTTCCTTGTTCAAGCCCTCTCAGGGTCTTGTTATGCCCCATAAAGATTTTGATTTGATTTAGATTTATTTGTCACCTGTAAATAAAAAAAATACAGTGAAAAGTGTATTTTCACATGTTGTCCGCAAGAATATCTTTTGTTCTGGTGTAGGGGAGGGTTAATTGAGAAAGAATCCAGAAACGAAACCAAGCCAGAGTAGACAGAATTGAGCCCAAAACAAGAAAGACCTTTGAAGTGCTAATGAGAAGTAGCATTTGAAGTAATGGGCTTTGGATTGTTGCAAAGTTTTTTTTTAATATGCATGGTTTCAAGTGACCTGATAAATATTCAGTCTTGTTAGAAATTTATAGTTGGAAATCACTTCACTCTCCAATCCCAGTGATGATGACAGTTCAGGCCAGAATCCTGCCTGGATTATTCTGCTTTCTTGGAAACAAAAGAAAACTTGAGAGGTTGTGTCATCCCTTGGTGCAGCACAACCTGACGAGTCTGTAATGCCTGCACAATTGGGACAAATATTTTTGGTTCTGACAGCTGCATTGCTGTTCTGTTGCAGGTACCCGCATTATTTATGACCGTAAATTCCTTATGGAATGCCGCAACTCTCCAGTTGCCAAGACTCCTCCACGTGATCTTCCAAACATTCCGGGTGTCACGAGTCCAAATGCAACAGAGAAGGTGAAACCAGCGACAAACCATGTGAACAGTCATGAGGAGAAGGCAGCTGGTGGTAAGTTAGAGGAGCCAGTGTGTTGGGGAGAATTTCAGTGGAGGTTACATTGCAGAGTCCAAGTGTGTTAGTGTAATCCACTTAACACCAGCGCTGTTATTGTAGGTTCAGGCCATCCAAACTTAAAGTGTCACTTTGTGTTGTCTTGTTGGTGGTTGACTGTCTCTTTATTCATGGACAAGTCTGACCAGAGTCTAGACATTTTTTGTTGCGGGCAGTTTCTTGATTGATCAGATCTTTGGGCATGTGAAGGTGTGATGGCCCATAAAGTAATGGCATCCAGAATGTCGAGGTTGCTTCCTTCACTTGGCTACTATTACATTGCTCTCCCAGGTCATTCAGACGTTGTGATACACTAGGTGTCACCATTATAAAATGTTTGGTAGCTCGCTCCTCATTGCCCTGAAAGTCAGTGGTGCCACACATGAAGGAAAGTTTCACCGTGTCTTTGTGGTGATGGTTTTGTCCTTGTCCTTGTTTGGAATCCTGGTCATGTAAAATTCAGGCAAACAGAACCTGGTGGCCAAGACAGTACTTTTCCCCTCAGTACACAGAGGATTCCAACAGCTGAGTGCCAGCAGCTTCCAAAACAGAAGTCATTGATTCGGCATGCCAGTCAATGTGGGTGAAACCTCAGCGGGACCTTGGAGCTGCTGCACAATTTAAAAGGAACTTAGCTGGAAAGGGGAGATGCTTTGCATCCCTTCCGTACCAGTCTGCAGTCCATTGTACCTGATTTGACAGGAGTGTTGTCTGAATGTTTCATGATTTGGCTTCAGTAAGGACATTCAGCTTTAGGTGATGTTCCTCCTGTTGAATGCTGTGAATTGCTGGTGCAATTTCTTCAGTACTCAGGTGTCACTGCCACACTGTCCAGGTTTCTCTGCAGTGCAGAAGTGTTGGGGCACCACATGGACCTCTCATGTTAATGGACTAACAAAGGAGGAAAGTCAATGTGGCTTATAATCCCAGTGCTCATCTGGTCAAGCGACTGTGTGTAAGGTACACACAGTCTGACTATGTTTCCTCATTTCTAAACAAATGCTCTCCCTGTTTTGTTCAAAGTTAAAAATCACACATCTCCAGGATACTGATTGAGGATAATCAGCCATGATCATAATGAATGGTGGTGCTGGATCGAAGGGCAGAATGGCCTACTCCTGCGTCTGTTGTCTATAGTCCAACAAGTTTATTTGGAAATACAGGCTTTCACAGCTCCCTGATGAAGGACCAGTGTTCCGAAAGCTTGTATTTCCGAACATAATCTGGCATTGTGGGATTTTTAATTTTGTCCACCCCAGCCTAACACTGGCTCCTCCACGTTAAGTTTTGTCTAGGCAAGTTTAAAGTGAGGAATGAGTTGTTGGAAGTGATTCCCTCTCAAAAGTGAATCTTGCCTGAATCATTGGGGTGGGAGGTGGGGACAAATGCAGGGCCAGGGCAACAACTACCATCAAATTGTTGCTTGAACCTTTTGAGTCGTTAGAAGTTCTGAACACTTTTTGTATTCTGCCTTATCAGGAGATGATGCCCAATTTGAGATGGACATTTAAGGCGCACCACATGCTTTCCTTCAGAATGAGGAAGTTTGACCCTGGATCCTCTTCAATTGGGCTTATTGGTCAGCCCAGGTATTTCTCCAAATCACCAGCTCTACTTCAAAATACAAAAAAATGCAAGGTGCTCCTGCCACTAATGGATCTGGCTACAGACAACAACATGTTCTGCAAATACTGTGAAAAGTATTGAGTACCATGTGAGATACATGGTAGAATATCCACTGATCTCACTGGCGACAGCCATTGTAAAGCTGGGGCACCTCTCAGGTTCTTGATCTCTTTAACCTGCCTTGAAAAATTGTACGCCTTTAATAAATCAAGGTGAAAGGTAATCCTTTTCAAGATGTAATTTTTGGAGGGAAGACAGAGCAAAAGAGAGAACCAACAAAATAAAGTGAAATTCAATCATTTTACGTTGTTGTGTCTTGCCTCAAACAAGTTACAGCTTTGTTAGAATGCTTCTCATTCACAGATTGTTTATCAAGTCTACCGATGTAGTCTATTGCAACATATGTCGACAAAGTGTTTCACAGCAATGTTTGAATGCACAGCATGCTCATGTATTTGGTCCCATGATCAATTCCTGTTCTATTGAATTGACTGTGACAGCCATAATGCAAGTGACATGCAAAGCCCAAGGGACTTTTCCATGCTGTAAAAACACAAAGATGCTTACGAAAGTTTGAATGTAAATTTGCATACAACATTCGATATGGAAAGAATATGGTCTCCCACAGTCCAGTATAAATACTTAATCAGGTGAGGCATGTTTGTCTTAATCTGTCAGAGGAAGTCCCAATGTAAGGACCTTATCTCTCAGCAGTCAACCACATCATGGTATTCTGGTCTGCATGTGTTATTTTTCTCATTTCCTGTCATTTGTTTTTCCTTCAGAACCTTATCCTTGCAGCTCACCAAAGCAGGGTGTTACTGGTCTTTGTTAAACCTGATAGAAGAAAGAAATTCTTGATGAATTGTAAGAACTCACTTTTTGAGGACATCCAATTTTGAGTCAACAACCTCACCATGGAAAGGTTCTTCAGGCTATTCCATACATTGTCCTATCTGCAAGATTAACTGAGAGCTTGCTCCTGACAAACATTCAAATTCTCATACTGCTGAGACTCTGGAGTGTGCAGTTCAGTTGTTGAATGCGTTTGATGACTTTGCTGACACTTAAAGTTTTGATATTTTTGGAGTGACTTGATAAGACCAGATGAAAACTGTGCCAGCTGATTAGAATAATCCTACTAGGGCGTTGCAAGCTAAGAATTAAAACCGACTTTCCAATTGTGAGGTTTGGCAAGAGTCCACAAATTGTGGGTAAAGTTTGGAACTGTTTTCTGCAAACACCAATTGATACTTCTTCACTCATTCATTTCATGTCTGAGATGAATGCAGTGTTGTTTGTAAAACACATTAGTGGCCATATTGACAGAGAACAGTGGGGGAATTGGAGAAGAAATTTGACAATTTTAATGTTGTGCAGTTTAAAATGAAGACACATTCGGAAGATGGAAGGGTCCTGAAAGGAACTGTGTGGTTATCGAGCTTAGACATGAATAGAGTCTTCAGTTGATATCATTTTGGCGTGGCATGGTGGCTCAGTGCTTAGCACTGCTGCCTCACAGCATCAGGGACCCAGGTTCGATTCCAATCTTGGGCGACTGTCTGTGTGGAGTTTGCACATTCTCCCCGTGTCCGCGTGGGTTTCCTCCAGGTGTTCCGGCTTCCTCCCACGCTCCAAAGATATGCAGGTCAAGTGAATTGGTCATGCTAAATTTCCCATTGTGTTAGGTGCATTAGTCAGAGGAAAATGGGTCTGGGTGAGTTATATTTTGGAGGGTCTTCTGGGCTGAAGGGCCAGTTTCTGCACTGTAGGGAATATATGAATAAATCTGACGACAATTGTTGGACTTGCTCCAAGATGTGCTGTCTGACATGGTAACTAAGGTTGTTTGGTGTCAGGAATTGGAGACAACCATGTAAGCTCATAACTCGAGAGTCTCATTTTGAAACTCCACGAACAGTACAATGCAGCTCATTCCATACACGTACCACATTCTGCGTGAAAAAGTTGCCCCTTAGGTCTCTCTTACATCGTTCCCCACTCACCCTCTACTTCTGGACTCCCTCACCTCAGGGAAAAGACTTGGTCTATTTGTCATGCTCTACATCTGTATGAATCTGTATGACTGCAATAATGTGGGCATTGTCTCCAGCAAAATTCCTTTATCAGAGGCTGCAATGCTGAGGCTATCCTTCATGACAGAAGACACTTCGTGTGCATACCATGACGTTCATCATTCTGATAGGTATTATCATCTTGTACATTCTGAAGGGATGCCTGAAATGTGACAGAACAGGACAACAGTCATGGACACATGAATTTAAGGGATAGTAGGGTGAGAATTAGTTTATAAATATGGGGATGGGTTTTATGGAGTGTGGCTAACTGAGTATATGGCCTTTGGATTTTTTTGAAGAACGATTACTTTTGAGTGTAGAACAGACAAGTGTCACAGAAAAACACCATAGGACTGTGGATGTTGGAAATCAGAAGCAAAAGCAGAACTCGCTGGAGAAACTTAACAGGTTTTGCAAAATCTGTGGAGAGAAAGCAGAGTTCAGGTTTCAAGTCCAGTAACCCTTCATCAGAACTGTCTCTGTTTCAGACAATTAGTACAGTTAGAGCACAGGAGCAGGCCATTCAGCCCCTCAAACCTATTTCTCCCATTCAATGAGATCATAGCTGAGTTGTGGCCTAACTCCATATATTCACGCACACTGTCATAGAATCTCTACAGTGTGGAAACAGGCCATTCGCCCCAACAAGTCCACACTGACCCTCCGAATAGTAACCCACCCAGACCCATTCCTCTACCCTATTATCCTATTTTTACGCCTGACTAATGCATCTAACCTACACGTCCCTGAACACTATGGGCAATTTAGCATGGCCAGTTCACCAGATTTGCACATCTTTGGATTGTGCGAGGAAACCAACACAGGCACAGGGAGAATGTGCAAACATCACACATTGTCTCCAGAGGTTGGAACTGAACCTGGGTTACTGGTGCTGTGAGGTGGTAGTGCTAACCACTGAGCCATCCCAAAGGGTATTTGTTTCTGTTGTGCTATGGTGAGCACTTGTCCCCTCCTCTGCTTGCTTGTTTTCATTCTTCCTGCACCAGCCTCCCCTTCCCTTGGGAGGACCCCTGCTAAGAACATGAACCAACACACCTCTGCACTCACACACAGGCAGGGCTCCTCCGCCTCACACTAGCCTACCTTTCTCTCTGCTGCTGACACTAGCCCCCCTTCAATTCTAACCCCCTGACTACTCCCACTAGTCCTGAGCCCACCTTTCTCTAACCAGCCTCTTCCTCCCTGGCTATGTCTTGCGTTGAACCTGTCACTGAGTGGGGTGGATTGCTGGTAGGTGGGAGTGTATCCTTTCACCCACTCAGCCTTCCATAAGGTCTTTTATCCATATCTTTAATACTTTTGCTGAACAAAAGTGCCGATATCATTGATTTTCAAAGTAACTGATCCTGGTTTGTGGAAGAGAGTTCCAAACCTCTACCAACCTTTGTGCAGAAGTGCTTCCTCACATCTCTCTCAAATGGTCTATCCCTAGTTCTCAGATTATACTTCCTTATTGTAGAATTTCCAACCAGTGGAAATGGTTTATCTCCCTGTCTCCTCCTGTTAATATCTTTAAAACGTTGATCAGATCAACTTTAATCTTCTAAATTTGAGAGAAAACAGCCCTAATTTGTGTTAACTCTCCTCAAACGTCACCCCTGAGGCTCCCACAGAATGTATGGACTTGGATACTGTTTGAAAATAGTTATCTTCCAGTGTAGATCATATTACAGTTTCCTGGAGTTGGCTTTTATGGAGTGGCACAGTGGTTAGCACCAGTGTCCTGGGTTTGATTCTAGCCTCCAGTGACTCTCTGTTATGGTTTCCTCCCACAGTCCAAAGGTGTGCAGGTTAGAATTGCTGAATTGCTCATAGTGTCCAGGGATGTGCAGGCGCGGTGGATAAGCCATGGAAATGCAAGGTTCATAGTGGGGTGGATCTCGGGTGATGCTTTTTGGAGGGTCAGTATGGACTCAATCGGCCAAATGGCCTGCTCTGACACTGCAGGGATTCTGTGATTCTGTTACCTACATAAACACATACATATCTTGCTCATCATTAAAGTACTGCATTACAACAGAGAACAGCACACTTCTCACCGCTTCGAGTGATCCTGCGGTAAGATGGAGACTGAGACCTTTACCCCTTCACCTCACGTGAACATATGTCAAAAAGGTTTACTGACCATAAGACAGAGCACACCCTGATTGCATTTGGGCTTTTGGCACCGCAAGTGATTGGGGCATCTTGAAGCATGTGGTTGTACGGCGTATTTGAACTTTTCCACCACATGACAGGCTTCACTTTCTGTTAAGCTGTCGATGCAAAATCTTGTTTTTTTTTTAAAAAAAAAGCTTTTGACCTGCAGCCAGAATTCCCAAAGTCATTGATAATTTGGCAGTGAATTAAGCTCAGGAAGATCATACCTCATGTTTTCGGAGCAATGGGACATGCTGTCCTGAGAGGGCCATGCAGATCCACCTGACTGAGATCAGTAAAGGGCCGCAGGTACTACTGTTACCATCCTCCAGTTTACAAAGTATTTCTTATATCACGGTCCTTTGAAAGCAAGGATGAATAATGCCATGGTAGAGCAGCTCGCGTGCATACTTGAAGCAACAGGGGAATCAATCACCCACTCTGAGAACTGCAGGCAATGTTTGGTTTTTTTTTTGTTCTAATTCCCTTTTCTGGCATTTCCTTCCAAGTGTGTCAGAATGAGACACGCTGTCAGCTCACTGCAATGCTTCCTGTAATGTTTTTGGAAGATTATACACTGCATTAATCAGATTGAAGCTGTTTGATGAGATTGTTGTCGCGCAGTGTGACTGAACAATTCTGACACTGTGCTGCCTCTGGCACTGATTGCTATCGCTGGCTTGGGACTTCACACAAAGGCAGCCGTGTTGAATTAATTTGCTTCAAGTGTGTGTTCGAGGAATTGCATACGAACAAGGCACAAGTTTTGAGGACGTGCAAATGTACAATCAAGGTACAAGTGAAGACCACTCAGCCCTTCAAGCCCATTCTGCCATTCAATAATGTAGGAGCTGATGTGTTCTAAATTCGGCTCCATGTTCCTGCATGCCCATTACAATTTCATCCCCTTGGGAATCACAAACCTATCTCCCTCTGCCTTGAAGTTATCTAAAGATTCAAGGAAGGGAATGCCAAAGGCAGTCAATTCTCGGAGACGAAATATGTTTCATCATCTACTTTATTTTTAACCCATGAGTGGGATGTGGATGTCTCTGGCTAGGCCCAGCCAAGAGTAAAGAGTGCTGTGGGTATGGAGAGACATGTTGGCCAGACCAGGTGAAGATGGCAGATTTCCTTCTGTCCAATGGTTTTTGTTTGACAATGTGTTTCATGGTCTCCATTTGACCCTGTCATGCAATTTTAAAAAATTGAATTCAAATTTTACCATCTGTCCTGGTAGGATTTGAACCCAGGTTCACAGAACATGACACAAGATTCTGGATTAATATATTACTGGTAATACCACACGGCCAGTGGCTCTCCACAAATGTATGTCCCCTTGTTGTAGGCTCTTCCACAAGAGGAAACACCTTTTCAACACTTTCACCCAACAAAGTCTGCTCAGGATCTGACATAGTTCAATGACGTCACCTCTGACTCTCCTCAGTTCTGAAGGATACAGACCAAGCCTGACCTCGGATGGTTATCTGCTCACTCCAGGTTTTAGGGAGCAAACTCCACAGATTTGCTGGCTTTGTATTTGTACTCACAGCACAGAGAGTTATCCTGGTCTTCTTTTCATTAACTAACTAAAAACATCACATAACTGCAGCCTAAAGTCCAGAAGCCAGCCACAGGACTGGGGTACAAACTATGGGTGCATAGAAAACCGCTTGTACTTCTTGAGCATGGCACACAGCATGAGGACCTTTGGATGCTCTTGAATGGCATTTATGTTCCCCAAAGTACAGAATATGTGCACAGAATGCTGTTGTCAATGACATTGTCAGAATGAGTGAGCCGAGTGTGTTCAGCTTTCAATCCAGTGAGACCATTTCTCCTTGTTCAGCTCGATGTTCATATTTTTTTAAAGCAAGGGCAGTGGACTGACCTTTTCTGTTCCTCAGCCAGCTCGCTCACGAAGACTCTGACCATTTGTTACTGTACATTGCTGCTGTTTACAGAACCCTGCTGTCTACAAGTTGGCCTTTGATTCCTTAACAGGCGCTTTGGGAACATGAGATTCAGAAGCAGAATTAGACCATTCGGCCCATCGAATCTGCTCCAGCATTCCACCATGGCGCATATGTCTCTCAAATCCTTCTCCCCATTACCCTTTATCCCCTTACCAATCACGAACCTATCTCTGTCTGCTCAAAATACACACAGTTACCTGGCCTCGACATCCCTCTGCAGCAATCAGTTCCTCAGAATAACCTCCCTCTGGCTGAAGAAACTCCACCTAATTTCACTCTGAGGCTGTGCCCTCAGCTCCTAATCTGTCCCACTGGTAAAAACATTTTCCGTACATTCACCACTCATAATTTCTGTTGGTTTCAGTGAGATCACCCCTCATTCTTCGAAACTCCATTGGGTACAGACCCAGAATCCTTAACCATTCCAGATATCCCGCGGAAGGTCCCACAAACAATTGAGAAAGGCACCAATTCCACTCACCCTCTTCCGGTTGTGCTCACCCCCAAAGCATCGTCACAACACAGTAAAACAAGCTGACTTACCTCCCAATCCTGCCTATGGTCGGTGGTCCTTGAGGGGATGTGGGTGTCACAAACTGGGGCCAGTATCTATTGCCCATCACTAATTGCCCCTGGAGAAGGCAGTGGTGAGCTGCCTCATTGACCAACTGCAGTGCGTGCGCTGAACTGACAGTGCCGTCAGGAAAGGCCACCTTGTCATTCCCAGCCACTTGGCTGATGCAGGTGGACCATCTGGTTTCTCAGACTTTCGACTGACTTCGATACAACCGTAATGGCATGTTCAGCACTTTCAGAGGGCGTTGAGGAGTCACCAAGTCGCTATCATGTTGATTCCACACAAATGTCGAGGGTGCGCCTGTCTGTTAAGGAGCAGTTATCGAAGCCTGGAGGCATTTCCAAATAACTCTTCATTTCTGTCGCAACCTGAGCTGCGCCCGTTGTGGCTGAATACAAATTCTAAGGCTCTCCCCATCACCACAGGGTCAGGACATGATCAGGCAATAACTTCCCAATGGACCAGAGGTAACCCTTCACTCAATGCACATGGAGGAGGTGGTGTAGTGGGAATGTCACTGGACGAGTAATGCTGAATGTCAGGAGAATGCTCTCGTCTAGGAGTTCAACTCTCAGCATGGTGGGTGGTGCAGTTTGAATTCAATGAAAAGCTCTTCTAATGATGACAATAGATGTATGACTCCATCCTTCCATCGTCTGCCCTACATGTGACACCAAGCCCACAGTCATGTGGCTGACGATTAAAGTGCCTGTTGGGCATTGGGAATGGAAGAGACATGCTGGTATAGACAGCAGTGTCCACACATCCCATGAACAGCAGTCTGTCTGCAGTGGTCTCTGCTCTGATGTGTGTGGTTGAGCTGCCCTCTTCTGGTGGCTGCTTTCCTCCTTCGATCCTGCCTTTCTGAAAAGGGTCTTGGATTGGAATCGCATTGCCCAAGGCTGTGTGCCTGTGAAAGCAAAGACCTGGGAGTCATTCCTTTTGTCAGTGCCAATCCATGTCAGTCTGTTGTGCAGCCCTTTGATGGACCAGCAGCCTCAGGTTAGAGTAAACTAAACTGACGTATCCATTCTGAGGAACAGTGATGCAGGACTGGAAAAGTTAGCTCTGTTTGTCGAACCACAGATGTTGCCAGACCTGTCGAGTCTCACCAGCGTATTCAATTCTGACGTCAGATCTCCAGCATCCCCGGTAATTTACTTCTATTTATCCTATGACTTTTAAACTTGCCAGTTTTTTTTTAGTGAGACATTAGTGTCACTGGCTGGGCCCATCATTTATTGCCCGTCCCTAGTTGCCCCTTGTGAAGGTGGGAGTGAACTGCCTTCTAGAACTGCTGCAGTGAAAATGCTGTAGGTTGACCCATGATGCCCTTAGGGAGGGAATTCCAGGATTCTTACCCAGTGACAGTGAGGGAATGGCGATATATTTCCAAGTCAGGATGGTGACGTGCTCAGAGGGGAACTTGCAGGGGGTGGTGTTCCCATGTATGTGCTGTCCCTTGTCCTTCTAGATGGAAGTGGGCGTGGGTTTGGCAGGTGCTGCCTGAGGATCTTTGGGGAGTTGTCGGTGTTGGATTTTTGTGGATGTGGTGCCAATCAGTTGGGTTGCTTTGTCCTGGATGGTGTCAAGCTTCTCGAGGTATTTCTAACCCCTGATCTGCTCTTGTGGCCACTGTGTTTATGTGGCGAGTCCAGTTGAGTTTCTGGTCAATGGAAACCGCTCCCCACCTCCCCCCCCCACCTCCCCCCTCCCCTGGATGTTGACAGTGGAGGATTGACGGATGGTAACACCTTTGCCTGTCAAGGGCTAGTGGTTATACTGTCTCTTATTGGAGACAATCATTGCCTAGTGTTGATGTGGCACGAATATTATATGCCAATTGTCAGCCCAAGCTTAGATATTAACCAAATCTTGTTGCATTTAAACATGGACTGTTGAATCCTACAATTAACATGACATAGATTCTCCCAATCTGTCTCCCTTCCAACCCCATTGATCCATCAATGTTGCCAACTCACAGACCTGCAACATTTGGGCAAGAAACAGTTGGAATTAAACTTTTTGATTGCAGAATTCAAATGTTCCGTGTTGAATGACATGTTGTCATTGACTTCTGTTGGTGCGTGAACAGTGAAATCTGAGTGTGGTGGTTCAGAAAGAGAAACTAAACTGTCGTCATGGAGTGTGAAGCATAACAGCAGATATTTCAAAGTATGAATTAAAGCTCCTGTGCAGAGGTACCATCTGAAGCCTGTCAGCTCTGCACATCTCTGAGATGCAAAACGCACACCACTGTTCACATTCACACTCCAACAGACTTACAATTCAGAACTATCCAGAGATGATACAGTTCCCTGATAACACTACACGATGGAAGAAACGGACGTAGGTCATTCAGCCCCTCAATTCCATTCTGTCAGTCAATGAGATTGCAGCTGATCTGATCATCCTTAACTCCAGTTTCCTGCCTTTTCCTGATGCAGTTTGATTCCTCCAACTGATTAAAAACGCCTGTCTCAGCCTTACATATACTTAGTGACCAAGTAAAGAATCCCACAGCTTCACTCCCCTCTGAGAGAAGAAATTCCTCCTCATTTCCGTATTCAGTGGGCAACACCTTATTCTGAGATGATTCCCTCTAGTCTTAGACTCTCCCAGAAGGGGAAACGATCTTTCAACATCTCCCCTGTCAGGTCCCCTCAGAATCTGGTATGTTTGAATCAGGTCATTCTCAATCTCCGCAAGTCCAAGGAGGAGAGGCTCAGTCTCTCCTGAGAAAACAGTCTCTCTGTTCCCAGGATTAATCTCGTGAACCTTCTGCGGTGTTTTGACCAGTCTTGCAGTAATTGGTGGATTAATGACAATGCAGTTGATTAAATATCAATGATCCCATAATGACTATGTAAATCATCAATGAAAGAGAGGACATGATTGCTTATCACACTTGAAAGAGATTGTTTGGAGATTGTGTGCTGGGCACAGATACTGTCATGAATGAGCCAGCAGTTCCTGTGCTTGCCTGCTACCTGGTTATCTGATCAAAGCTGAGCACTGTAGACTGTTTTTGCTTTGCCTGAATTGGATGTGACCAGTTTCCTTTCTTGCTGCTGTGATGAGCTGCCAGACATTTGTTGATTGGATGTGGATTGGAGGTGATCAAGCTGAACCAATCTTCCTTCAGTCCAGCTTGGGGACAGGCTCACAGTGAGATCCTGAACAGCTGCTGCCTGCCTCGTTCCCAGGGCTTTGTAGTGGTCCAGATAAATTGCCCATTGTGTTTCCCTCTTCCCCCTCTCTGGGATTCAACCTTCTCTTTTACAGCCCTGGTTACTTACGCGCTGATGCTGTTCTGTTACATCCATCCTGCACTTTGCTCAGAATGTGGACTGACTGTACATTGTGACATACCGAAAGAGATTGTACCCTGCACCCTCCACCCTCAAACAGCTCCTCACAAATCACTGCATGCAGCTGCAGTGTGCAAAGCAAACCACCCACAATGTTCAGTCTACTCTTTAAAATTCCCCTTTGTGGAATTCTCTGCCGCACAGGACAAAGCGTTGAAAGATTTCAAGGTGGAGTTTGGGATGGTTCTTGGTGCGAAAGGGATCAGTGGTTCTGAGGAGAAAGCGGAAAGTGGATGGTCAGACATGATCATATTGAGTGGTAGAGCAGGCTCGAAGGGCTGAATGGCCTGCTCTTCCTCTTACTCTTGAGTTAAAAATCAAACAATACCAGGTTATAGTCCAACAGGTGTATTTGGAGGCACGAGCTTTCAAAGCACTGCTTCTTCATCAGGTGGTTGTGGAGCAGAATCGTTTATTTTTGAGGTTTTCGACCTTATGTGTTGAGGAAAGGGTTTCCGAGTGGGCAGTGTCCCTGCTTGGCAAAATGAGAAAGAAAATCTCACCGTTCTGTAGCTTTTATCGGAGCGTCAAAAGCACTGAACAGCCAATGAGTGCTTTTACAGTGTGGTGACTCAGTTGGAACTCAATGGACACTACTCTCACCTTGATCAGAAGGTGATGGATTGATGTCCACTCCAGGATGCTGATATCAGACATTATTCTGTGGTAGATGGGCACTGTGATAACCTCAACTGTAACTCAGGCCATTCCAGGCCTCTCCCACCTGGTCTCTCCCACCTGGTCTCTCACATTTATCTCTCTGAAGCTCATCCAAAACTGCCCATGTCCAAATGCACAGCAAGTCCTGTTCCCTCTATTAGCCCCCGTGCTCCCTGGGTTTGAAATGGCATGGTTTGAAATTTCTCATGTTTGTCTTCAAGTCCCTCCATGGCCTTGCCCTTCCTGACCTCTATCAATTTGCCCAGCTCCAAAACCATCCCAGATCTCTGCATCCCACTAGACCTGGCCCTCAGGACACTGCCTCTGGTGGCCGTGCCTTTAGCTGCTTGGGCCCCAAGCTCTGGAATTGCCTCCCTTCGGCATCCCCACCTCTTGACCTCACTTTCTGCAGATGCTCTTTGAAAGCTGCCATAATAAGGCATAGGAACCGAGGTAGGCCATTCAGCCCATCGAGTCTGCCCCGCCATTCAAAGAGATCGTGGCTGATCTGATCACCCTCACTCCACTTTCCTGCCCTTTCCCCTATAACTCTCAAATCCCTTCCTGTTTTGAAACCTGTCTACCCCAGCCTTAGATATCCTGAACAACCCAGCCTTGTCAGCCCTCTGTGGTAAAGAAGTCCTGAGATTCTCTCCCCTCTGAGAGAAGGAATTTCTCCCCACCTGTACCTTAAATGTGCAACTCCTTACTCGAAAATTATGCCCTCTGGTCCTAATCTCTCCCATAAGGGGAAACAACTTCTCCCCAAGCACCCTGTCAAATTCCCTCATAATCTTATATTTTTCAATAAGATCACCTCTCATTCTTCTTAATCTAATGAGTACAGGCCAAATCTCCTCATAAGACAGTCCCTCCATCCCTGGGATCAGCTGAGTGACGCTTCTCTGAAATGCCTCTAATGACAGTCTACCTTTCCTTCGAAAAGGGGCCCAAAACTGTTCACAATATTGCAACTCGGGTCTGACTAGTGTCTTATGACCATTTTCGAGGAGAAAGTGAGGACTGCCGATACTGGAGATCAGAGCTGAAAATGTGTTGCTGGAAAAGCGCAGCAGGTCAGGCAGCATCCAAGGAGCAGGAAAATCGACGTTTCGGGCAAAAGCCCTTCTTCAGGAATGATTTGGCCTTTCGAGCTTGCCACCACAGTTCAATATGGCTGATCCTCTATCTCAATTCCATATTCCCTCTTTTTCCCAAGTCACTTTAAAATTGTAACATTGACTTGACCTAATGCTGTGTCCCTGTTTACTGAAAGTCCTTCCTGTGTGTTGGCACCTGTTTATTCACAACAAAAGGGCCTTCACACAGGAAGAAGGTGGGAGCCTCTGATCCTTCCCTTCACTGTGGTTTTCTGCGAGAGAAGCCTGTTTAGGACTGCCTTGTCGTCTCTCACAGAGAGTCATGGAGACGTGCAGCACGGAAACAGACCCTTCAGTGCAACTCCTCCATGCTGATCAGATACCAAATGGATCTGGCAGTCCACTTCAGATCGCTGACCCCAACATTCTCCTCAGCTGAGAACAACTCATGCTGGAGATCACAGCAGGTGAGGTAGCATCCATGGAGAGAAAGCAAGCGCACGTTTCAAGTCTGGATGACTCTGCATCAGAACCCCGTCTCAAACATCTCAAATCTGTCACTTCTGCTGACTGGCTGTGATCAGGATGGGGGAGTGAGGTGTGAGATCTTGTTATTCAGAATTGATTCCAGTGTCCCTGCCAAAGGTTTGGAGCTTTGAATCCCAGTCAGGGGAGAGGAATAGGGGTGATTGCATTGATTTAGTCTGAGAGGTCAGTACAGGACTGTCAGAGGGGATGCTGTTCTGCCTGAGGTGCCTATCGTGTGAAGATTGGAGCATTGAGCAGGGGGCCGTAGATCCCACACCAGTAATTTCAGAGACGGTCATGCCACAGTCAGCATTGCTGAAAGACAGACAAGGTTCGCCAAGTCACAGCATGGTAGCTGGTGGGATCGAGCTGAACATCACCTGCTGCTGCTTCTGAACTCACTGTGTCAGCTGCCAAGTTCTCCATGGGAGAGCCCAAAGCTGTGAAAAACAACGGGGAGACACTGAACTTTATCAATCTCTCTCTCTTCCTCAAATGTGGGTTTTAAAGTGGAGAGTTGGGGGAGGGGGGGAATAGGGGTGGTGGGGGATTGGTGGGGTGGGATGAGATGGGGTGGATGGATTTTAATTTAGATAAATGCAAGGTGCTTCAAATCTTAGCAGGACTTATACACTTAACGGTGCTATGAGCTCAGGTTAGATCAGACATTTGTGCCAGAGAGCTGCAGCAGCTGAGGGTCTGAGGGTGAACACCTTCAGAGAGCACAGCAGACAAAATCCCCAAACCAGGACTTTCCAAATGGAGCTGCTGGTCTCGTGACAAAGACAGATGGCGGGGGTGGGGAGGAGGGAGGGGGTGGGTTTGGGGTCAGCCCACAAGACAAGTGTCAGCTCCTCTCCTGGCCAGGCTGATGTGGATTGAACTAATCCCACACCCCGCTCTGTTTGAGTCTGAACAAACAAATAGGTGTCTGGCTTCAGCGGGGAGCGGGGAGGCATGTTTATCCTCAGCCTGGCTTGGCTGAACTGCCTTTTGTAGTTGTGATTGAGAAATGGGCCTGGCATACGCAGCAGAGTTTAAGACAATATTCCAAACAGAACTGCACTGCAGAGGGAAAGGTTGCCCTCCAGCCTGGGATATAAGGGATTGTGGGAGAATGGGAGCAGCCCGAGGGATACTGTACAGGCCCTGGGGCACGTCTGAGATAGAGAGGGAAGGTGTAACGTGTGAAAAGACAGGAGGAAATTCTCTCAGTGTCGCAAGGACTCATTGTTCACAAACTGGCGACGGTGGAAAGGTTGGTTACAGACCAGCAGGTTCTGGGAACTAGGTACTGAGGGTCATGTTTGAGCGTGAGGCAGTGGTCACAAAGACACACAATGGGAAAAGACCACTGCCTGAAGCCGCTCAGCCCTAATGTGTAGAGAAATGTCAAAATTAGGAGCTGGAGAAGGCCATTCAGCCCTTCAAGCCTTCTCTGACATTCAATTTGATCATGGCTGATCATCCAACTCAGGGCATTGTGGGTCTGTCTACAGCACAGGCACTGTAGCAGTTCATGAGGCCAGCTCACCATGACCTTCACAAGGACAGGACAGTAAATACTGGGCCCAGCCAGCGATTCCCACATTCCCAGAGTGAATAAAAATATCCTGTACTGCTGCAGTAATAACTTGTTGCTCCGATATTCAAACTGTCTTTTAATGAAGGTCAAGACATGATTGCCTTCCAACTGCTTGTTGCTTATATCCCTGGAAAGGCCGGTAGGTGTAGGGAATGCTGGATGACTAAAGATGTTGAGGGTTTGGTTAAGAAAAACAAGGAAGCACATGTCAGGTATAGACAGGGTAGATCAAGTGAATCCTTAGAAGAGTATAAAGGCAGTAGGAGTTTACTTAAGAGGGAAATCAGGAGGGCAAAAAGGGGACATGAGATAGCTTTGGCAAACAGAGTTAGGGAGAATCCAAAGGGGGATTATTTGGGGATTGATGCAGGACCCTGGGGAAAGAGTGGGGCAGTGAGATTATTCAGGGATTGATAAAGGACTATGGGGAAAAAGTGGGGCAGTGAGATTATTCAGGGATGGGGTGAGAGTGGGGCAGTGAGATTATTTGGGGATTGATACAGGGCTATGGGGTGAGAGTGGGACAATGAGATTATTTGGGGATTGATACAGGGCTCTGGGGTGAGAAGGAGGCAGTGAGATTATATGAGGATTGATACAGGGCTATGGGGTGAGAGTGGGACAATGAGGTTATTTGGGGATTGATACAGGGCTCTGGGGTGAGAGGGGGGCAGTGAGATTATATGGGGATTGATACAGGGCTATAGGGTGAGAGTGGGACAATGAGATTATTTGGGGATTGATACAGGGCTCTGGGGTGAGAGGGGGGCAGTGAGATTATTTGGGGATTGATACAGGGTTATGGAATGAGAGTGGGCCTGTGGTCTGAGTTTGAGACGGATACAGGGCTGTGGGAGAGTTGCGTTGTGAAGTCAGTGATGATGGGGACAAGGAAGGGAGTGAAATAGGGAACTGAAAAGGCAAGGGGACAGAGAGGAGTGCATGAGGAGAGAAGGTAGGCCAAATGCAGGGAACTGTTTTCAAGATCTCACATCAGAAAAGCAGTAATTTTCACAATGAAGTTTAGTGGGAAAGGAACATTTCTGAAGAATAAAAATAATTTGCCTGTTGAAAACGCCTTTAGTGCAGTGAAACATTCCAAGCCGCATTTCAAGCAGCAGAATCTCCAGTGAAGAACTCTTCTGTCCCTCTTTCACCCTCTGCCCAGACTCTTCCCAAGTGCAATATACTTTCGCTCAAATTCCCTGTTTCACTCGAATTGAGGCCTGTTCTGGCAAACAGCACTGTCTGCAATTGTTACACAGCAGGATGAAGCACCTGTCTCAGTGTGGTCCCTCACCTTGAGCCCTGGCCAAGCCAACAGGTCCTCTACAATTCCATTGAGAAGGACAAGGGCAGCAGATACATGGGAACACCACCCCCTGCAAGTTCCCCTCCGAGCCCCTCACCATCCTGACTTGGAAATATATCGCTGTTCCTTCAGTGTCGGTGGGTCAAAATCCTGAAACTCCCTCCCTGAGGGCATTGTGGGTCAACCCACAGCAGATGGACTGCAGCGGCTCAAGAAGGTAGCTCACCACTGCCTTTTCAAGGGCATCTCAGGACAGGAAGTAAATGCTGGGCTCAGTCAGTGGTGCCCATATCCCAGAAATGAATAGAAAAATGCCCTGAGGGACACGCACACGTCTTTGCAACACCCACATGTGTATTTCACAATGGAGCAACTGCAGTGAAAGTTGCAGGACCGTGTGTGATGCTTCTGAGCAGCTTCAGGAAGTGAAATTTCACACCGGGCCATATCAACGAGGAGGCTTTTCAGTTCAGGGCAGTCAAGTTGCAGAGTGCAGCTTCATTTAATTCCCATCTCAACCTCCTCCCACCTTCGTCAATGTCAGGAACAGGCTCTGAGGACTTTGTGCCCTTGATAGTGGCTCACATCCCAGTTGTACCTGGGGCACAAACGTGTACTCCAGAGATTCCCAGCTGGGTGGGAGCCTATATTGCTGCTAATTGGCCAGTGTTCCTAAGCAGTCTTCCCCTCAGCACGCATGCATGGGCAGAGACATAGCTGGGAAATGGGAGCATTGTCTCTCTGCAGGACACACTGAATGACTGAGAACAAGGAACATTGATCCCTTCTTAGTGGTCTTTCACTTGACAGCTGTTCATTATCTCCCATGCTCTGAGGTGTCTGATGCAAGTTAACTGGTGTGGAAGACCCCAGGACAGTGTTGTAATTTGATGATGGGGAAGGGACTTCTCTCCTCAGTCTCCTGGGCAATAGTTACCTTTCAAGCTGAAGAATGAGAACACGTGATGAGGTAATTATCACATTGCTGATTGAGGGAACTTGCAGTGCACAAATTGAGCTGCACTGCCCGAACTTTACAACAGTGGCCACATTTCAATCACTCTTTCATTGATTGGGAATGCTTTGGGCCCACTGAGGCTGTGGAAGGTCCTGGTCTGCATTTCTCCTGCACACACTCACACACAATAAACACATTCTCTCTCACAGACACACACACAATCTCTCCCTCACACACACACACATGCACACACTCAAAGAAACACACACACACACTCTCATAGATACACACTAACACACTCTCCCACACACACACACATGCATAATCTCTCTCTCACAGATACATATTCATACTCTCACCCCATAACCACATACACACTCACGGTCTTTCTCACACACACATAGTCAAACTCTCTCACACATACACAGACACAGTCTGTCTCTCAGATACACACACCTACACATACAGTGACACTGAATATATTGCTCTCTGCTGTCCCACTGGAAGACTGGCCTTGACATATTCGTGGGAATAGCTGCCTTGCTGTTTTTTTTGAGGGGTGGAGGGTGGGGGTGGTATTCGGTTTGGTCACGTTTGTGGGATTCCCGACAGATATCCTGGTGTGCCCAGCTAAGTAAACGTTCTGTCAGAGAGAACCAGACAGACAGAGGGAGGGAAAGGGCTCGTGACCTCTCACACGTCCCCCTTTACACTGACCCTTGGGCCAAGTGGCTGGAGCAGTATTTGACCTGACCATCAGGAATATATCACCAGCTACTTCAGCTCAGCAGGGTGTGGGGAGAGAGTGTAAGCTCACTCCTACTCAGGGGGGTCCCCTGTTAAACTACACAAGATACAATGTTCCTCTCAGACAGAGGGACACTGCTCCTGAAAATCTTTTTGCTGTTTCCTGTAATGCTGGGGGAAAGGGTTCCAGGCTGTGTCTCAGAGGAACAGAATGAGAAGCCTCGAGACAGTTGGGACAGAATCCTTGAAATCCATGCTGGAGTGGTGTTTTCAAATGTTTGTTTAAAAGGACAGGCAAAGTGGTTTTGGGAATGACTCCCAGACTGTGAGGCCTTGCTGATTAAAGACACATACTTTCTCAATTAATTCATTCATTCAAGGGATGGGGCCAGCTCTGGCTGAGCCAACATTTATTGTCCATCTCTATTCAGTTGGAGGGAATGGAGGTGGTGATATCTCTGTTCAACTGTGGTCCTCGTCTTCCTGGCCAGGGGAAGTAGCAGGTTTTGGAAGATGCTTTCAGAGTTGGGGTATTGTGCACAGTTCTGAGGGCCACGCTGCAGGAGGGGAGTGAACGCATTGGAGAGAGCGCAGTACAGATTCACAAGGACAATTCCAGGGATGAGATGCTTCAGTCAAGAGGAAAGATTGCTGAAGGCAGGACTGCTTTCCCCACAGGGGGAAGGCTGGGAGTAGATCTAAGAGGAATTTTTGAAATCATGCGGGCTTCGAACAAGCTGGACAGGGAGAAACTGTTACTGCTGATTCACTGAGAACCAGAGGGAAACATGTTTCAAGTCCTTTGCAAAAAAAAAGCTCATGCAAAGAGGGAAAAAACATTTTCACTTTGTCAGGATCTGGAATGCACAGCCTGGATATCGGTTCAGTTGGGGCATTCGAGTTGGAAATAATCAGCAAGGGTAACAGAGGAAACGTAGGAGATTGGCACGCAGTTACAATGCCCAGTGGTCAGGCGATGGGCTGAATGGTCTCCTTCTGCACCAGAACCATTCCCTGGATCTGACACAGAAAGTCAGCAAGTGACAGACAAGAGGCTGGATTCAGAGATGGAAAGTGGGCAAAGCAAACAGGGGAGGTCATGTGTTTTAATACTTGCACATTTCTCATTACATATCAAACCAATGAAATACTTTTTCTTGTCACTGATGCAATGTAAATCTGCAAGTTAAGGCACTGGATGAGGGAGCATGTCAGAGGTGAATGTGAGTCATTGAACTGTCTGCTCCCAGTGCCTGAGACTGGCTGTGAACAACTGAGATTTGGACGAGCTGAAATTTACAGGGTGGGAGGTGGGAGATCCACCAACAGCCATCGACTACTTGGACCCTGAAGGTGACAAACACACGGACCAGGGGATCAAGAGCAAGAACGACCTGCTGTGCATCTTAATTTCCGAAAGTCACTTGAATCCCACTGCAGCTCAGAGCTCTGGACGTGCCTTGGTGTCGCGGGGCTCGTGGGTTTGATTGTCACGATGGCAGCTGGTGTAATATAAAGCGAGTCTCAGTGATGGTTCCTATGTAACCGCTGTCAATTGCTGTAAAAACCCAGTAAGAAGGAAAGCTGCCACCTCTATCCTGCCTGTAACTCCACACCAATAGCAATGTGGTTGACTCTTCCCTTCCCTCAGCATTCAGTTCAAGGTGATTAGGGATATCCATGTCTATATTCCCCTGAAAGAGTGTTGAATATCTTCACCTCCATCCATGGTCTCACCCGGTGGGAAGTGTGGCTCGATTCCGAGCTCCTCACTAACCTATTGGTACCCTGACTGCTACCAGTCTTGCACAAGAGTTGCACTCACCTACAACCTCCCTCGGTCTGGCTCTACTCATTGTCACTATTGAAACCTCGGGTACAATGAAGCTGCCGGTTATGCGTCGGCTGATGCCAATTTATTGGGTACTTTAGCTGCGAGAGATGAGAGAGCTGTCATTCACCTGTGGCATCTGAACATAATATTCCTGAATCACCCACTTGGTGTGTGTGAATGAGTGTACGCACAGTATATTTGTGTATGTTTGAGAGAGTGTGTCAGTGAAGGAGTCTGTGATTCAGAGTGTGTTTGTGAATGAAAGTGTGTCTATGCCAGAGAGAGAGTGTGAGAGAAAGAGAGAGAGTGTGAGTGCGTGTGTGTACATGAGTGTATGGTTGATAAGTGTATGTTGGTGAGTTTGTCTGTTGGCGAGTGTTGTGGGTGAGAAGTCTCTGTGTGTGTGAATGAGTGCAGTTCAGCATGTTTATGAGTGCCTGTGTATTTGAGGAGGAAACATTCAGTTAGAATGGCTTTCCAATTCAATCACTGCAGATGTCCATGCGCTTGTGATGACAGGAGCAAACACACAGAGATAGCAGGAATCTCCTGAATTTCTACGACGTGAGTCACATAAATGTTCCTCCTATTACAGAGACAAAAACTGGGTGGGAGAGAGAGCTCCAGTTGCTTTCTTTTTAGCATTGATCTCTATGCCATGGTGAAGGGAGAATGCAGGCAGAGGTTGTGTCAGATCATTTCCACCAGTGTTAAAATCCAGCCCAAACACAATAGCACTTCAACGGAGCTGTGTACAAACTAACAGGTGACACCCCCTTCACACAAGGGTTGGAAGTAATCAAGGCACTCAAAAGTAATTTGATGTGCTTAGAATGATGCAGTGCGGGAAGAGGCCACTCTGTCCATCGTGCCTGTTCAAGCTCCCTCATCAAGCTATCCAATTCAATCCCACCATAGCCCTGCAAACCTTCCCCAGGCCCATGTGAGCCAAGCCACCTGCCTCTCTGGGATGTCTACACTGATACAGAACAAAGGTAGAGGGGCATTGGGACAAAAGGTACAGCCTACAAACTCAACACTGGAATGGGTTTGATGGGCTGAAGTACAATTCGCCACTTCAAGATCGACACCATCTTCTGTTTCATTGTGGGGCAGCAGTCTATTCACCACAGTCAAAAATAGTTTAAAGTCACATTTATTTTACATTCATAGAAAAATATATCACTTTATATTCTGTATATGGAATTTACACTTTTTTTACATGGGAAAACATTGGAGTGTTTGTATTGTGGGGCTCAGATCAGTGACACCCACACTCCTCCACAATCATGTCCATGTGATGACTCAAAACCACATCCCAATTCTTGTAGTATAACATGGAGAGAGGGCTCATCTTAACTGGCACACAGGACGTGCAGGGAACACGTTCTGGGTGGAAGGATTTCAGCAAACTCTGCAAAAACGGATAGAGAGAGAGAGAGAGAGGTCAGGACAAGTTAACTTCTGCAGCGAGGGCACTGAGAACATGACTTGTATGAATAAATAGAGGCAATAAATGTCCTTCCCATGGAGAGATTTAGGATTTATGATAATTGGTAAGAACATCAGGAAGATGTTGAAAAGATGTCTGGAGGACAAGGAGGAGTTGGCACTGCGTCTTCCGGAGAGGCTGGTGGGATTTGATGGAATGCAACTTTCCAAAAAAGGACCAGACAAAAATCTGAGATGGGAACATTGTAAGGCTTCAGTGAAAGATCAGGCTTAACTGAATAGCTCTTGGAAAGAGACAACACTGGTGGGATGGGCCAAATGGCCTCCCATCATTTTCCATAATGGATCGATGGTGAGGAATTAGACTTCAAACAGCAGAATGGGATGTGTCAGTTAGCAGATAGGAAGGCAAATGCAATGTTGGCATTCATTTCACGAGGGCTAGAATCCAAGAGTAGGAACGTACTGCTGAGTCTGTGCAAAGCTCTGGTCAGACCATATTTGGAATATTGTGATCAATCTCCAACCCTATATCGAAAGGAGGATGTGCTGGCGTTGGATGGAGATCCAGAGGAGCTTAAGAACAATGATCCTGGGGACGGAGGGCTCGTCATTAGAGGTTATAGATTCTGGGTCTGCACTCAATGGAATTTTGAAAGATGAGGGGGCTCTTACTGAAAGGATAGAGAGAGGCCTGGATAGAGTGGACGTGGTGGAGGGAGGGGTGTCCATCAGTAGACAAGTGGAGGGCCTGAGGGCATAGCCTCAGAGTGAACAGGTGAGCCTTTCGAACAGAGATGAGGGGGGATTTCTTCCACCACAGGGTGGTCAATCTGTGTAACTCACTGCCTCAGAGCGTTGTGGAGACCAGGCCACTGAGTGTATCTAGGACAGAGATAGACAGGTTCCTGGTGAGTAAGGGGATCAAGTGTTACAGGGAGAAGGCAGGAGAAGGTTGGAAAATCATGTCAGCTGTGATAGAATGGTGGAACAGACCCGATGGGCAGAAGAGCCTCACTCTGCTCCTGTATCTTACAGTCTATATGACTAGATGGTCCAGAAGCTTGATGGACAAGATAGGTTTTAGATGTTCCCGACAGGAAAGGTGAAGGGGTATGGATAGTGGAGCTGGGGGGTGATTCAGGAATGGAAGCACTCAGACTGGCCAACCCTATGAGGTGGTCCAAACAGTCCCTGGGTCAGTGTAAGGTCCAAGGTCTGCAAGAAAGCCCAGAGGCAGGCAGTGTGAGGATCAGAGCATGAGGAAGGATTGGAGGGCCACAGGGGATTGTTGAAAAGGATTGTGTCGAGCCATGAAGGAATTTCCAATGTCCCAGGGGGCAAAAGGGCCAGTGGTCAACCAACAAGTAGCACTTTGTGTGGGGCAAGGTTCAAGATGGGCCTTTTGAGAATTGATGGAGGACGCAGGTTTGGAGAGTAGACGTGAGAGTGTTGGAGCAGCCTCATCTTGAGGCAAGTAGAGCTTTAAGGAAAGTGGATTGATGATGACAGATGCTGACACTGTCTGGAGTGAAGGCAGCAGGTGTTTCTGTGGAGGTTAGAATTTGACTTGGAATTAAAGGCATCAAGGGATACGGGAAGAAAAACAGAAATATAGCTTTGAGATAGAGGATCAGCTACGGTCAAAATATGTTCTTTATTATCCTTGTCCTTCATTGTGAGAGGGATGGAGTTTAAAAACAGGGAGTTTATGCTGCGGCTCAGAAAGGTGCTGGTGTGGCCGAACCTGGAGTACGGTGTACAGTTTTGGTCTCCTTACTTGAGAAAGCACTGGCACTGGAGAGTCTGTCAGGGAAGTTCACAAGATTGATTCCAGAGTTGTGAGGGTTATCTTATGAGGAGAGATTGAGGAGACCAGGACTATGCTTATTGAAATTTAGAGGAATGAGAGGGGATCCTTACAGAAATTTATAAAATGGTGAAGGAGATAGAGGAGACAGAAGCAGGAAGGTTGTTTCCACTGGGGGGTGTAACTTGAATGAGGGGCAGAGCCTCAAACTAAGGGGGAGCGGATTTCGGACTGAGTTGAGGAGGGACTTTTTCATCCAAAAGGTTGTGAATCTGTGGAATTCCCTGCCGAGAGAAGCAGCTGAGGCTACCCCATTGAATGTTTTTAAGGTAAAGATAGATTTTTGAACAGTAAAGGAATTAAGGGTTCTGGTGAGCAGGTGGGGAAGTGGAGTTGAGTCCATGAAAAGGCCAGCCATGATCTTATTGAATGGCAGAGCGGGCTGGATAGGCCAGGTGGCCTACTCCTACTCCTAGTTCTAGTATTCCTCTATTAAATGGTGTTGCAGGTTCACACAGCTGAATTGCCCTCTTCCTGCTCTGCGTTTCTCTAATGCCATTCATTCACGGTCATTGGGTGAACATGCAGGAACTCCCTCCTGTGGGTTTGTGGATGGTCCTGCATGTCAATGGACTGCAGTGGTTCAGGAAGGCAGCTCAACACCACCTTCTCAAGGGCAGTTAGGGATGGGCAATAAATACTGCCCAGCCAGCAGCACCCACATCTTGTGTCAGAACAGCAAAAGAACACTGGGAATGTGATCTGAAATTGCAGCCAGTTCGACAGAGAGAGAGAGACGGACAGACAGAGAGAGAGAGGGACAGACAGAGAGACGGACAGACAGAGAGACGGACAGACAGAGAGAGAGAATAGTAGGGTGTCCATAGCATATGAGAAAATGGAGACATTGTCCTTTAAGGCAAGGTCTTTTCCCTCGGGTGGGGGGAGTCCATACATTTAGAGTGAGAGGGGAAAGACATAAAAGGGACCTTAGGGGCAACTTTTTCACACAGGGGGTGCTATGTGTATGGAATAAGCTGCCAGAGGAAGTGGTGGAGGCTGGTACAATGACAACATTGAAAAAGCATCTGGATGGTAATATGAATAGGAAGGGTTTACAGGAATATGGGCCAAGGGCTGGCAAATGGGACTAGATTAATTTAGGATATCTGGTCAGAATGGATGAGTTAAACCGAAGGTTCTGTTTTTGTGCTGTATATCTCTGTGATTTTAAGTACAGAAGATAGATTATTTGGGACATATTCACTGTGAACACAGTAAACGTATAGCATCAAACTATTGAGAGATGTAAAGTGGGGGGAGGTACGATGCAGGAAGAGAGGCTTTACTTCACAAAGTTTCTGAGTGATAATTATTCCTGACATTTGGGAAGTGTTAACCCATTGATAACCATTCCAGGTGTATCATTGATGAGATAAATGGATAAAAGCACTCTGACTGTCCCTGTGATGAGGGTCTGACACTGTCCATTTCACATTGTTAACTCAAAGTCACAAATCCCCCTGGAAACAAACTCTCTGTTGGGTTATTCTGGCTGAGATGCTCTCTCAGGGAAAGGTGGCATTTCATCATTCTCACCTGCATGTAAGCGTGGTTGGTTGGCATGAAGGTCTCATCCAGAGGTGAGGGGCACTCTCCCCCGCACCTGTAGGCGTTGAAGGATTTGGGGTGTATGACCCAGCCCCCCCAGCCAATCCGGTCAAAGTTCACCTCCATGTCCATCCGTCGACACAGTGATTGGTCTCTCAGTGATGTGCTGTTTCCCATGTTCAGCCTCTCCTTCCGGTTCCTCTTCTGCCTCTTGGCGTGACCCAGCTCACCAGCCCGTTGGAACTTGGAGCGCTCCACAGTCCTGAGGAGTGTGGAGGGGATTCCACCCACCTCTGCCCTGCTCCTCTTGAAGAACACGACCATCATGATCTGCTCGGATCTCCGATGAGGGGGCTTGGCACGGCTGCCCGCCCTTGCCAGTTTGGCCAACTTGCCCGGTAGGCACTGCTCAGGGCCCTGGCTTTGCTGGGACTCTCCAGGAGGAAATCGGTGAAGGTCCTGGATCCTGGGCTCCTCAGACCGGAGTGGAGTGCCCCCGCTCAGCCATCTGTTCAGTAAACCAGTGAGGTCGAAGACCTGCCAACTGGAACTGGCGGTGGGAGGGTTTCCAGGGAAGGAGCCAAGGGGTGAGTAACTGTGGCAGGTCCTGTTGCCCTGGCATTTGTAGCTGTGGATGTGGTTGATGAGGATGGTGGTGTTTGGACAGGCAGAGATTGGGTGCATTCGGATCCTGAGCTCTGCAAAATGCACAAAGTCATGCTCGGCGATGGAAGTCATGTCAAAGTCAATGATCCAACTGTCCCCACTGTAATTCCAACCTGAAAGAAGAAACGACAGTGGCAGATGGAGTTTAATTTAGATAAATGCGAGGTGCTGCATTTTGGAAAAGCAAATCTTAGTAGGACTTATACACTTAATGGTAAGGTCCTAGGGAGTGTTGCTGAACAAGGAGACCTTGGAGTGCAGGTTCATAGCTCCTTGAAAGTGGAGTCACAGGTAGATAGGATAGTGAAGAAGGCGTTTGGTATGCTTTCCTTTATTGGTCAGAGTATTGAGTACAGGAGTTGGGAGGTCATGTTGCGGCTGTACAGGACATTGGTTAGGCCACTGTTGGAATACTGTGTGCAATTCTGGTCTCCTTCCTATCGGAAAGATGTTGTGAAACCTGAAAGGTTCAGAAAAGATTTTTCAAACATGTTGCCAGGGTTGGAGGATTTGAGCTATAGGGAGAGGCTGAACAGGCTGGGGCTGTTTTCCCTGGAGCGCCAGAGGCTGAGGGGTGACCTTATAGAGGTTTATAAAATAATGAGGGGTATGGATAGGATAAATAGACAAAGTCTTTTCCCTGGGGTCGGGGAGTCCAGAACAAGAGGGCATAGGTTTAGGGTGAGAGGGCAAAGATATAAAACGGAGCTAAGGGGCAATTTTTTCACACAGAGGATGGTGAGTGTATGGAATGAGCTGCCAGAGGAATTAGTGGAGGCTGGTACAGTTACAACATTTAAAAGGCATCTGGATGGGTATATGAATAGGAAGGGTTTGGAGGGATATGGGCCGGGTGCTGGCAGGTGGCACTAGATTGGGTTGGGATATCTGGTCGGCATGGACAGGTTGGACTGAAGGATCTGTTTCCATCTCTATGACTTGATCTCTGAACAATAAGGTCTGGGTCAGACCCAGACTGACCAGAGCTGGGTCAGAACATGCCTGAACAAGGTGACTGCAAATAATACTGATGGGTTAAAGGTCAAATGTGAATAATGTTGCCAAATTGGCCATGATCTCAATGGATGAGTGACCCAGTGGTGAAGGTAGGGAAGAGAATTAGCTCGGTGGGGGGGGGGGGGGGGGGCAGGTGGGAAGATGACAGAAAGTGAAGTGGATTAGCACCTATACATTGCCCCTATTATTGTTCATTTTTCATTCACTGTGAATGAGATGGTGAGAAATATCAATAACATGAGACTTGAGGCAGAGGGGGAACACAAAGTGAATCAAAATTCAGTCACACGTTTCGCATTAGCGCTGATTCTGCTGAGGGTCTGTTGGATGAATTGGTGTGGTCAGGTAGGACAGAGTGAGCTGCTCGTGACAAGAAATGAGAAGGTTCTGGAATGAACTAATCGGGGTGCTCAATCAGGGGATAGATACTCTGAAAACATGTCCTCTGTGGGGAGGATTAACAATAAACAGGACATCATCGTCCAATCTGTTTCACAATGAATGACTTGGTTTCTGACACTGATGAAGGAGACCATTCACGCCATCTTGACTGTTCTAGCTGTCTGAAGGTGACACCCTTGTTCCTGCCTTCCCTTTCAGATACATCACTCATTCCTGTTGGAAATGTCAATTGAAGTTGCCTGCACCACCCTGTCAGGCAGGGCATTCCAGACCACAACCACCTGCCTACGTGGGGAACCTGACCCTCAGCACACTTGCGGTTCCTTGACTCAGATGTTCCTGATCACTTCCTGAGTGGGAACAGTTTCTCCCCCCTTGACTCTATCCAGTCCCCTCATGATTTTGAAACTTCGATCTGATCTGCTCACAGCTTCCCCTCCCCATAGCTGTCCGAACTTGGCCATCCAACCCAAACAGCATCCCGAAATCCCCCCATTTCCCATCACTAACCCAGCTCATCTGCACATTCCTGGACACAGTAGGGGACTGAGCACTGTCAATCCACCCTAACCTACATACAGAATCAGAGTCATACAGTACTGAAACAGACCCTTCGGTCCAACCCGTCCATGCTGACCAGATATCCCAACCCAATCTAGTCCCACTTGCCAGCACCCGGCCCATATCCCTCCAAACCTTTCCTATTCATATACCCATCCAAATGCCTCTTAAATGCTGTAACTGTCCCAGCCTCCACCACTTCCTCTGGCAGCTCATTCCATACACGTACCACCCTCTGTGTGAAAAAAATTGCCCC
>NC_092773.1:9397122-9410748 GCF_047496795.1 Chiloscyllium punctatum
TGGACTATAACCTGGTGTTGGGTGATTTTTAACTTTGTCCACCCCAGTCCAACACCAGCATCTCCAAGTTGTTAAATGAAAAGGTAGAAGATTCAGGATCTGTCCTGCAGACACAGAAAAACACACCTGAAACTGGAAGGAATGCTGCAGCCATGATTTTTATCTTATTATGACTGGTATTGTTAACAGGAGCAAGGAAGGATTCGATCACAAAATCCACGGTTTGAAAACTGGTGCAGATCACATGGTCATATTCCCAGGCAGCCAATCAGCCTGACCTAGCCCAATGTGATGCTGTTGTAGTGACCAAGGAGGAAACTTGTTACTCACAATAAAAACTCCCATTTGTAGCATCTATCCCACACTCTTTTCCATACATTAACTTGCAGCGTGTGAGCAATTTTTGAATACCCGAAGAAATCAGAGCAGAAGTCATCCATTCGGCCCATCAAGTCTGCTACACCATTCAAGGATCAGGTCATCCTCAACTTCAGTATTCTGTCTGTCACAGAATAAAATAAAGATGAGTTAGTTTGAACTGCTGCTTGTAAGGTTTTCAGAGACATTAATGTAACGGAAATCGAATGAAATTGATGTTGAGTGTGGTTGTTAAAGAGATGTACAGCATGGAAACAGACCCTTCGGTCCAACCCATCCATGCTGCCCAGATATCCCAACCCAATCTAGTCCCACCTGCCAGCACCCGGCCCATATCCCTCCAAACCCTTCCTATTCACATACCAATCCAAACACCTCTTAAATGTTGCAATTGTACCAGCCTCCACCACTTCCTCTGGCAGCTCATTCCATACACGTACCTCCCTCTGTGTGAAAATGTTGCCCCTTAGGTCTCTTTTATATCTTTTCCCTCTCACCCTAAACCTATGCCCTCTAGTTCTGGACTCCCCAATCCCAGGGAAAAGACCTTATCTATTTACCCTATCCATGAACCTCATAATTTTGTAAACCTCTATAAGGTCACCCCTCAGCCTCTGACACTCCAGGGAAAACAGCCCCAGCCTGTTCAGCCCCTCCCTGTAGCTCAAATCCTCCAACTCTGGCAACATCCTTGTAAATCTTTTCTGAACCCTTTCAAGTTTCACAACATCTTTCTGATAGGAAGGAGACCAGAATTGCGCGCAATATTCCAACAGTGGCCTAACCAATGTCCTGTACAGCTGCAATATGACCTCCCAACTCCTGTACTCAATACTCTGACCAATAAAGGAAAGCATACCAAACGCCTTCTTCACTATCCTATCTACCTGCGACTCCACTTTCAAGGAGCTATGGACCTGCACCCCAAGGTCTCTTTGTTCAGTAACACTCTCTAGGACCTGTTGTACAAACCTTGTCAAAATTCCCTCGATGACCAGCCTGACCAGGGAGTATTTCCTCTTGGCCAGAAGGTCTGTGTTTGAGTCTGACCTGCCCAGGACAGTAACTGTAACATAGAAAATAGGGGCAGGAGATAACTATTCAGCCCATCCAGCCTGCTCCACCTTTCATTATGATCATGTCTGATCCCCTACCTGAATGCCATATTCCTCCTTTCTCTCCATGCCCTTGATGACTACAAAATCTTGAAAAGCATCTGTCTCCTCCCTGACTGTGTTCAGTGGGCCAGCCTCCCCAGCTTCCTGTGGTGGGGAGTTCCAGAACCTCACCACTCTCTGAGTGAAGAAACGTTTCCTCAACTCAGTCTGAAGTGGTCTACCCCATATCCCCCTGAGTCTATGTGTCCACTGCTTCCAGACTCTCCAGATAAAGAAGAGTCCAGCCCTGTTCGAATTTTACAGTTTTCAATCAGGTCCCCTCTCATCTTAGAGAATTTGAGTTCTGAGGAAGGGTCACCCGATCTGAAACCTTAACTCTGATTTCTCTCCACATAGAACTGCCAGATCTGCTGAGCTTTTCCAGCAATCTCTGGGGTTTTTCTTTCCTGATTTACAGCATCCACAGTTCTTTTGGATTCTTTGAATGAATACAGGCCCAGTTAAAATCAATCTCTCCTCCTAGGACTGTCCAGTCACTGTCGGGATCAGTTTGCTGAACCACTGCTGCACTCCCAGGAACGGAGACCAAAACTACAAGTGCAGCAACAGCCTGCAGGAAGACATCATCTTTCTGTAGGTCACAGAATCATCAATGTTTACAGCTCAGGAAAAAGATACTTTGGCTCATTGAGTCTGCACCAGTCAAAAACAACCACCTCACTGTTTTGAACCCATTTTCCAGCACATGACCTTTATGGTTTGGCATCACAAGTACACATATAAATATATCTTCAATGCAATGATGGTTTCTGCCTCTCCCACCCTTCCATGCAGTGAGTTCCACATTCCCATCATCCATTTTCATTTCAGTCCCTCTAAATCTCCTGTCCCTTAGCTTAAATTATGCCCCCCCCCCCCCCCGGTCACTGATCCCTCCATCAAGGGGAAAGCTTCCTTCCTGACTTGCCTGTCTGTACCTCTTCATCTCAATCATGTCCCCTCTCCAGCTCCTGTTCCAGGGAAAACAACCCCAGTCTGTCCAATTTCTCTTCATCAGTGAAACTCTCAGCACCAGGTAACATCCTGGTAAATCTCTGTCTGCCTGCTCTCCAGTGTTATCACATTCCCTGCTGGAATGTGGATTCCACAACTGGACACAGCACTCCAGCTGTGGCAGAACCAACATTTGATACTGTTCCAGCATTAACTCCCTGCTCTTGAACCCTACACCTCAGTTAATTAAGGCCAGTCTCCTACTTTGAATCTGCACCAGTCAAAAACAACCAGCTGACCATTCGAATTGCATCTTCCAGTGCTCAGCCCATCCAGCACACACCCAAAATTTTAATTCTGCTTTCAGCCCACTGAAAGGGTGGCGTGGTGGCTCAGGGGTCAGCACTGCTGTCTCATAGCTCCAGGGATCCAGGTTCAATCCCAACCTCTGCTGAGCGTCTGTATGGAGTTTGCATGTTCTCCCTGTGTCTGTGAAGGTCTATTCCTGGTGCTCCAGTTTCCTCCCACAGTCCAAAGATTGGCAAGTTAGTTGGATTCGCCATGCTAAGTTGCCCCTAGTGTCCAGGGATGTGCAGGATAGCCATGGGAAATGCAGGGTTATAGGCTTTGGTGTGGTTGGGATTCTCTTTGGAGGGTTGATGTGGGCTGAATGGGCCTACTTTGACGCTGCAGGAGTTCTCTGATGCCAGATCTGCTGAGCTTTTCCAGCAATTTCTGATTTCCACCCAGTGCCTCCTGAACCACGTTATCAGCGTGCCCTGATACTCTCAGGGACAGGATGGCGGACACATCAACTATTCCCTGGTCGGGAGTGTGGTGCTGGCAGAGCACAGCAGGTCAGGCGGCATCTGAGGAGCAGGCGAATCGACGTTTCGGGCACAAGCCCTTTAATCAGGAATCCGATCCCTCATTTGCCTGAAACGTTGAATCTCCTGCTCCACACCTGCTGCGCTTTCCCAGCACCACACTCTCGACTCTGATCTCCAGCATCTGCAGTCCTCACTTGCTCCAAGTATTCCCTGGTGTTTGTTTTGTGCTGTGGCAGCGGGTTGTGGTGGAAGGTAGCCACCGCGGTGCAGTCATGGGGTGAGTTATGGATTGTGGTGTTTCTCTGGGGGTGTGTTTGTGTCTGTGTTTGAACAGGGCCATCCCAGGGACTGAGGGAGACACAGGCTGGGGTTCACTCTCTCTGTGAGTGAGTGGGTGAGTGTGTGGGTGTGTGTGTGGACCCAGACCAGGAGAGGGCGCGCGCGAGCACCCTCTGCGCGAGTGTGTGAGTGAGGGAGGGACGGGAGCGCGCAGGAGGGGAGGGCGCGCCCCCCACCCCAACCCTCGCTGGTCTTCTCGCGAGATCGGGGACGCGGAGGCAAGATGGCGGCGGCGGCGGCGACGGCGGTTGCTGCGGCGGGAGGAGAGAGCCCGGGAACCGGAGCGACGTCAACCGGGAGCGGGGGAGGCGGGAGGTGAGGGGGCGGGGCCTGAGGGGGGAGGGGCCGGCTATACCCCCCCACGTCACTCCCCCCTCCCCCCACATCACTCCCCTCCCCCCCACATCACTCCCCCCTCCCCCCATCACTCCCCCCTCCCCCCACGTCACTCCCCCCTCCCCCCACGTCACTCCCCCCTCCCCCCACATCACTCCCCCCTCCCCCCACGTCACTCCCCCCTCCCCCCCACGTCACTCCCCCCTCCCCCCACATCACTCCCCCCTCCCCCCACATCACTCCCCCCTCCCCCCACATCACTCCCCCCCACATCACTCCCCCCCACATCACTCCCCCCTCCCCCCCACATCACTCCCCCTCCCCCCACGTCACTCCCCCCTCCCCCCACATCACTCCCCCCTCCCCCCACGTCACTCCCCCCTCCCCCCACATCACTCCCCCCTCCCCCCACGTCACTCCCCCCTCCCCCCACATCACTCCCCCCTCCCCCCCACATCACTCCCCCCTCCCCCCACGTCACTCCCCCCTCCCCCCACATCACTCCCCCCTCCCCCCACATCACTCCCCCCTCCCCCCCACATCACTCCCCCTCCCCCCCACATCACTCCCCCCTCCCCCCACATCACTCCCCCTCCCCCCACATCACTCCCCCCACATCACTCCCCCCTCCCCCCCACATCACTCCCCCTCCCCCCCCACGTCACTCCCCCCTCCCCCCACATCACTCCCCCCTCCCCCCCCACATCACTCCCCCCTCCCCCCCACATCACTCCCCCCTCCCCCCCACATCACTCCCCCTCCCCCCCACGTCACTCCCCCCTCCCCCCACATCACTCCCCCCTCCCCCCACATCACTCCCCCTCCCCCCCACATCACTCCCCCCTCCCCCCACATCACTCCCCCTCCCCCCCACATCACTCCCCCCTCCCCCCCACATCACTCCCCCCTCCCCCCCACATCACTCCCCCCTCCCCCCCACATCACTCCCCCCCCACATCACTCCCCCTCCCCCCCACATCACTCCCCCCTCCCCCCCACATCACTCCCCCCCACATCACTCCCCCCCACATCACTCCCCCCCACATCACTCCCCCCTCCCCCCATCACTCCCCCTCCCCCCCACATCACTCCCCCTCCCCCCCACATCACTCCCCCCCCACATCACTCCCCCCTCCCCCCATCACTCCCCCCTCCCCCCCACATCACTCCCCCTCCCCCCCACATCACTCCCCCCCCACATCACTCCCCCCCACATCACTCCCCCCTCCCCCCCACATCACTCCCCCCTCCCCCCCACATCACTCCCCCCCACATCACTCCCCCCCACGTCACTCCCCCCTCCCCCCATCACTCCCCCCTCCCCCCCACATCACTCCCCCTCCCCCCCACATCACTCCCCCCCCACATCACTCCCCCCCACATCACTCCCCCCTCCCCCCCACATCACTCCCCCTCCCCCCCACATCACTCCCCCCCACATCACTCCCCCCCACATCACTCCCCCCTCCCCCATCACTCCCCCCTCCCTCCCCACATCACTCCCCCTCCCCCCACATCACTCCCCCTCCCCCCCACATCACTCCCCCCCCACATCACTCCCCCCCACATCACTCCCCCCTCCCCCCCACATCAGTCCCCCCTCCCCCCCCACATCACTCCCCCCTCCCCCCCACATCAGTCCCCCCTCCCACCCACATCACTCCCCCCTCCCTCCCCACATCACTCCCCCCTCCCCCCCCATCACTCCCCCCCCCTCCCCCCCCATCAGTCCCCCCTCCCCCCCAACATCACTCCCCCCTCCCCCCCCACATCACTCCCCCCTCCCCCCACATCACTCCCCCCTCCCCCCACATCACTCCCCCTCCCCCCCACATCAGTCCCGCCTCCCCCCACATCACTCCCCCCTCCCCCCCACATCACTCCCCCCTCCCCCCCACATCACTCCCCCCTCCCCCCACATCACTCCCCCCTCCCCCCACATCACTCCCCCTCCCCCCCACATCACTCCCCCCTCCCCCCCCATCACTCCCCCCTCCCCCCCACATCACTCCCCCCTCCCCCCCACATCACTCCCCCCTCCCCCCCACATCACTCCCCCCTCCCCCCCATCACTCCCCCCTCCCCCCCACATCACCCCCCCCTCCCCCCCCACATCACACCCCCTCCCCCCACATCACTCCCCCTCCCCCCACATCACTCCCCCTCCCCCCCACATCACTCCCCCCTCCCCCCCACATCACTCCCCCTCCCCCCCACATCACTCCCCCCTCCCCCCCACATCACTCCCCCTCCCCCACATCACTCCCCCTCCCCCCCACATCACTCCCCCTCCCCCCACATCACTCCCCCTCCCCCCACATCACTCCCCCTCCCCCCCACATCACTCCCCCTCCCCCCACATCACTCCCCCTCCCCCCCACATCACTCCCCCCTCCCCCCCACATCACTCCCCCCCACATCACTCCCCCCTCCCCCCCACATCACTCCCCCCCAACATCACTCCCCCCTCCCCCCACATCACTCCCCCCTCCCCCCCACATCACTCCCCCTCCCCCCCACATCACTCCCCCCTCCCCCCCACATCACTCCCCCCCACATCACTCCCCCCTCCCCCCACATCACTCCCCCCTCCCCCCCACATCACTCCCCCCTCCCCCCCCCACATCACTCCCCCCTCCCCCCACATCACCCCCCCTCCCCACCCACATCACTCCCCCCACATCACTCCCCCCCACATCAGTCCCCCCTCCCCCCCACATCACTCCCCCCCACATCACTCCCCCCTCCCCCCCACATCACTCCCCCTCCCCCCCACATCACTCCCCCCTCCCCCCCACATCACTCCCCCCTCCCCCCACATCACTCCCCCCTCCCCCCCACATCACTCCCCCCCACATCACTCCCCCCTCCCCCCCACATCAGTCCCCCCTCCCCCCACATCACTCCCCCCTCCCCCCCACATCACTCCCCCCTCCCCCCCACATCACTCCCCCCTCCCCCCCCACATCACTCCCCCCTCCCCCCCACATCACTCCCCCCTCCCCCCCACATCACTCCCCCCTCCCCCACATCACTCCCCCTCCCCCCCACATCACTCCCCTCCCCCCCACATCACTCCCCCCTCCCCCCACATCACTCCCCCTCCCCCCCACATCACTCCCCCCTCCCCCCCCACATCACTCCACCCTCCCCCCCACATCACTCCCCCCTCCCCCCCACATAACTCCCCCCTCCCCCCACATCACTCCCCCCTCCCCCCACATCACTCCCCCCTCCCCCCCACATCACTCCCCCCCACATCACTCCCCCCTCCCCCCACATCACTCCCCCCTCCCCCCACATCACTCCCCCCTCCCCCCCACATCACTCCCCCCTCCCCCCACATCACCCCCCCTCCCCACCCACATCACTCCCCCCACATCACTCCCCCCCACATCAGTCCCCCCTCCCCCCACATCACTCCCCCCTCCCCCCCACATCACTCCCCCCTCCCCCCACATCACTCCCCCCTCCCCCCCACATCAGTCCCCCCTCCCCCCCACATCACTCCCCCCTCCCCCCCACATCACTCCCCCCTCCCCCCACATCACCCCCCCTCCCCCCACATCACTCCCCCCACATCACTCCCCCCTCCCCCCCACATCACCCCCCCACATCACTCCCCTCCCCCCCCACATCACTCCCCTCCCCCCCCACATCACTCCCCTCCCCCCCCACATCACTCCCCCCACATCACTCCCCTCCCCCCCACATCACTCCCCTCCCCCCCACATCACTCCCCTCCCCCCCCACATCACTCCCCTCCCCCCCACATCACTCCCCTCCCCCCCACATCACTCCCCTCCCCCCCCACATCACTCCCCCCACATCACTCCCCTCCCCCCCACATCACTCCCCTCCACCCCACATCACTCCCCCCTCCCCCCCACATCAATCCCCCCTCCACCCCACATCACTCTCCTCCCCCCCACATCACTCCCCTCCCCCCCCACATCACTCCCCCCACATCACTCCCCTCCCCCCACACATCACTCCCCTCCCCCCCCACATCACTCCCCCCACATCACTCCCCTCCCCCCCCCACATCACTCCCCCCACATCACTCCCCTCCCCCCCCACATCACTCCACCCTCCCCCCCCCACGTCACTCCCCCTCCCCCCCACATCACTCCCCACTCCCCCCCACATCACTCCCCCCACATCACTCCCCCCTCCCCCCCACATCACTCCCCACTCCCCCCCACATCACTCCCCCTCCCCCCACGTCAGTCCCGCCGCCCCCCACATCACACCCCCTCCCCCCCCACATCACTCCCCCCTCCCCCCCCACATCAATCCCCCCTCCAACCCACATCACTCCCCCCACATCACTCCCCCCTCCCCCCACTCACTCCCCCCTCCACCCCACATCACTCCCCCCTCCCCCCCACATCACTCCCCCCTCCACCCCACATCACTCCCCCTCCCCCCCACATCACTCCCCCCTCCCCCCACATCACTCCCCCCTCCCCCCCACATCACTCCCCCCTCCCCCCACATCACTCCCCCCCTCCCCCCCACATCACTCCCCCCTCCCCCCACATCACTCCCCCTCCCCCCCACATCACTCCCCCCTCCCCCCACATCACTCCCCCCTCCCCCCACATCACTCCCACCACATCACTCCCCCTTCCCCCCACATCACTCCCCCCTCCCCCCCACATCACTCCCCCTCCCCCCCACATCACTCCCCCCTCCCCCCCCACATCACTCCCCCCTCCCCCCACATCACTCCCCCCTCCCCCCCACATCACTCCCCCCTCCCCCCACATCACTCCCCCTCCCCCCACATCACTCCCCCCTCCCCCCCACATCACTCCCCCCTCCCCCCCACATCACTCCCCCCTCCCCCCACATCACTCCCCCCTCCCCCCACATCACTCCCCCCTCCCCCCCACATCACTCCCCCCTCCCCCCACATCACCCCCATCCTCCCCCCCACATCACTCCCCCCACATCACTCCCCCCCACATCAGTCCCCCCTCCCCCCACATCACTCCCCCCCTCCCCCCCACATCACTCCCCCCTCCCCCCACATCCCTCCCCCCACATCACTCCCCCCTCCCCCCACATCACTCCCCCCTCCCCCCCACCTCACTCCCCCCTCCCCCCCACATCACTCCCCCCTCCCCCCCACATCACTCCCCCCTCCCCCCACATCACTCCCCCCTCCCCCCACATCACTCCCACCACATCACTCCCCCTTCCCCCCACATCACTCCCCCCTCCCCCCCACATCACTCCCCCCTCCCCCCCACATCACTCCCCCCTCCGCCCACATCACTCCCCCCTCCCCCCCACATCACTCCCCCCTCCCCCCACATCACTCCCCCCTCCCCCCCACATCACTCCCCCCTCCCCCCCACATCACTCCCCCCTCCCCCCACATCACTCCCCCCTCCCCCCACATCACTCCCACCACATCACTCCCCCTTCCCCCCACATCACTCCCCCCTCCCCCCCACATCACTCCCCCCTCCCCCCACATCACTCCCCCCTCCCCCCACATCACTCCCCCCTCCCCCCCACATCACTCCCCCCTCCCCCCACATCACTCCCCCCTCCCCCCACATCACTCCCCCCTCCCCCCACATCACTCCCCCCTCCCCCCCACATCACTCCCCCCTCCCCCCCACATCACTCCCCCCTCCCCCCACATCACTCCCCCCTCCCCCCACATCACACCCCCTCCCCCCACATCACTCCGCCCCTCCCCCCCACATCACTCCCCCCTCCCCCCCACATCACTCCCCCCTCCCCCCCACATCACTCCCCCCTCCCCCCACATCACTCCCCCCTCCCCCCACATCACTCCCCCTCCCCCCACATCACTCCCCCCTCCCCCCACATCACTCCCCCCTCCCCCCCACATCACTCCCCCCTCCCCCCACATCACTCCCCCCTCCCCCCCACATCACTCCCCCCTCCCCCCACATCACTCCCCCCTCCCCCCCACATCACTCCCCCCTCCCCCCCACATCACTCCCCCCTCCCCCCCACATCACTCCCCCCTCCCCCCCCACATCACTCCCCCTCCCCCCCACATCACTCCCCCCTCCCCCCCCACATCACTCCCCCCTCCCCCCCACATCACTTCCCCCCTCCCCCCCACATCACTCCCCCTCCCCCCAACATCACTCCCCCCTCCCCCCACATCACTCCCCCCTCCCCCCACATCACTCCCCCCTCCCCCCCACATCACTCCCCCCCACATCACTCCCCCCTCCCCCACATCACTCCCCCCTCCCCCCACATCACTCCCCCCTCCCCCCCACATCACCCCCCCCTCCCCACCCACATCACTCCCCCCACATCACTCCCCCCCACATCAGTCCCCCCTCCCCCCACATCACTCCCCCCTCCCCCCCACATCACTCCCCCCTCCCCCCACATCACTCCCCCCTCCCCCCCACATCAGTCCCCCCTCCCCCCCACATCACTCCCCCCTCCCCCCCACATCACTCCCCCTCCCCCCACATCACTCCCCCCTCCCCCCACATCACTCCCCCCTCCCCCCCACATCACTCCCCCCTCCCCCCACATCACCCCCATCCTCCCCCCCACATCACTCCCCCCACATCACTCCCCCCCACATCAGTCCCCCCTCCCCCCACATCACTCCCCCCCTCCCCCCCACATCACTCCCCCCTCCCCCCACATCCCTCCCCCCACATCACTCCCCCTCCCCCCACATCACTCCCCCCTCCCCCCCACCTCACTCCCCCCTCCCCCCCACATCACTCCCCCCTCCCCCCCACATCACTCCCCCCTCCCCCACATCACTCCCCCCTCCCCCCACATCACTCCCACCACATCACTCCCCCTTCCCCCCACATCACTCCCCCCTCCCCCCCACATCACTCCCCCCTCCCCCCCACATCACTCCCCCCTCCGCCCACATCACTCCCCCCTCCCCCCCACATCACTCCCCCCTCCCCCCACATCACTCCCCCCTCCCCCCCACATCACTCCCCCCTCCCCCCCACATCACTCCCCCCTCCCCCCACATCACTCCCCCCTCCCCCCACATCACTCCCACCACATCACTCCCCCTTCCCCCCACATCACTCCCCCCTCCCCCCCACATCACTCCCCCCTCCCCCCCACATCACTCCCCCCTCCCCCCACATCACTCCCCCCTCCCCCCCACATCACTCCCCCCTCCCCCCACATCACTCCCCCTCCCCCCACATCACTCCCCCCTCCCCCCACATCACTCCCCCCTCCCCCCCACATCACTCCCCCCTCCCCCCCACATCACTCCCCCCTCCCCCACATCACTCCCCCCTCCCCCCACATCACACCCCCTCCCCCCACATCACTCCCCCCTCCCCCCCACATCACTCCCCCCTCCCCCCCACATCACTCCCCCCTCCCCCCCACATCACTCCCCCCTCCCCCCACATCACTCCCCCCTCCCCCACATCACTCCCCCTCCCCCACATCACTCCCCCCTCCCCCCACATCACTCCCCCCTCCCCCCCACATCACTCCCCCCTCCCCCCACATCACTCCCCCCTCCCCCCCACATCACTCCCCCCTCCCCCCACATCACTCCCCCCTCCCCCCACATCACTCCCCCCTCCCCCCCACATCACTCCCCCTCCCCCCCCACATCACTCCCCCTCCCCCCCACATCACTCCCCCCTCCCCCCCCACATCACTCCCCCCTCCCCCCCACATCACTTCCCCCCTCCCCCCCACATCACTCCCCCTCCCCCCAACATCACTCCCCCCTCCCCCCACATCACTCCCCCCTCCCCCCACATCACTCCCCCCTCCCCCCCACATCACTCCCCCCCACATCACTCCCCCCTCCCCCCACATCACTCCCCCCTCCCCCCACATCACTCCCCCCTCCCCCCCACATCACCCCCCCCTCCCCACCCACATCACTCCCCCCACATCACTCCCCCCCACATCAGTCCCCCCTCCCCCCACATCACTCCCCCCTCCCCCCCACATCACTCCCCCCTCCCCCCACATCACTCCCCCCTCCCCCCCACATCAGTCCCCCCTCCCCCCACATCACTCCCCCCTCCCCCCCACATCACTCCCCCTCCCCCCACATCACCCCCCCTCCCCCCCACATCACTCCCCCCACATCACTCCCCCCTCCCCCCCACATCACCCCCCCCACATCACTCCCCTCCCCCCCACATCACTCCCCTCCCCCCCACATCACTCCCCTCCCCCCCACATCACTCCCCTCCCCCCCACATCACTCCCCCCACATCACTCCCCTCCCCCCCACATCACTCCCCTCCCCCCCACATCACTCCCCTCCCCCCCCACATCACTCCCCTCCCCCCCACATCACTCCCCTCCCCCCCACATCACTCCCCTCCCCCCCCACATCACTCCCCCCACATCACTCCCCTCCCCCCACATCACTCCCCTCCACCCCACATCACTCCCCCCTCCCCCCAACATCAATCCCCCCTCCACCCCACATCACTCTCCTCCCCCCACATCACTCCCCTCCCCCCCCACATCACTCCCCCCACATCACTCCCCTCCCCCCCCACATCACTCCCCTCCCCCCCACATCACTCCCCTCCCCCCCCACATCACTCCCCTCCCCCCCCACATCACTCCCCCCACATCACTCCCCTCCCCCCCACATCACTCCACCCTCCCCCCCACGTCACTCCCCCTCCCCCCCACATCACTCCCCACTCCCCCCCACATCACTCCCTCCCACATCACTCCCCCCTCCCCCCCACATCACTCCCCACTCCCCCCCACATCACTCCCCCTCCCCCCACGTCAGTCCCGCCGCCCCCCACATCACTCCCCCTCCCCCCCCACATCACTCCCCCCTCCCCCCCCACATCAATCCCCCCTCCAACCCACATCACTCCCCCCACATCACTCCCCCTCCCCCCACATCACTCCCCCCTCCACCCCACATCACTCCCCCCTCCCCCCCACATCAATCCCCCCTCCACCCCCCATCACTCCCCCCTCCCCCCATCACTCCCCCCTCCCCCCATCTCCCCCCTCCCCCCATCACTCCCCCCTCCCCCCATCACTCCCCCCCTCCCCCCCACATCACTCCCCCTCCCCCCCCCACATAACTCCCCCCTCCACCCCACATCACTCCCCCTCCCCCCCACATCACTCCCCCCTCCCCCCACATCACTCCCCCCACGTCACTCCCCCCTGCACCCCACATCACTCCCCCCTCCCCCCATCACTCCCCCCCACATCACTCCCCCCCACATCACTCCCCCCTCCCCCCCACATCACTCCCCCCTCCCCCCACATCACTCCCCCCTCCCCCCCCACATCACTCCCCCCTCCCCCCACATCACTCCCCCTCCCCCCCCACATCACTCCCCCCACATCACTCCCCCTCCCCCCCACATCTCCCCCCCTCCCCCCCACATCACCCCCCCCACATCACTCCCCCCCACATCACTCCCCCCCACATCACTCCCCCCCACATCACTCCCCCCCACATCACTCCCCCCTCCCCCCACATCACTCCCCCTCCCCCCCACATCACTCCCCCCTCCCCCCACATCACTCCCCCCTCCCCCCCCACATCAGTCCCCCCTCCCCCCCACATCAGTCCCCTATCCCCCCCACATCACTCCCCCCTCCCCCCCACATCACTCCCCCCTCCC